>NC_091934.1:37448388-37538388 GCF_041260155.1 Ptychodera flava | reverse complement strand
GGAAGGTCTCAAAGGCTGCCGTACTAATGAAAATGATAGAATGAATGCATTTTGTCATGAAACTGAAGTTTCGGTCTTACTGCCCAGTGTTCTGGTGTCTGACAAAATTTCCAACTTCACTCTCTGCACCAGCATTTATTTCAATAAGCTTATATGATCGTTTACCTTGACCATGTCACCATTTTAAAAAGATACTGTATCTACACATTGCTGGAATACACCTCAAACAAATGTTCAGAAAAGTTGATCATGTTGTATTTCTTATGATTTTATCACTGATCTAGGCAGTATAATGTTATTTCTGGTAGTATATTATATACCCATGCCCATATTGCTACATCCTATGACGTTCAACGTAAAATATCAGCCGTGATATTTCACGGTAAACGTCAAGATATGTACGATGAACGTCATCAGTTTTAGAGTTTTCCCGAACTACATTAGCAGTTTGTTGGTAAACAACGTAAACAACAAAATGGTTGCCGCTCCCCGCCTGCGAAGCGATGTCGCCGACGTAAAAACTAGAAGGGCTTTAAGGAGCACGGGTATTTCTGGTTGCAAAATACGGAAATATCACGTTGAGTCTTTAAATGTTTTCCCATGGTATTTTTTTAGTCAAGTTCTAGCAAACATTCTGCCGTTCGCACAGCGCCGGCACTGTGCACGGTCTCCATCGAACAGGTAGTGAGAGCGTGGCGTGACAGGGATGTCGTGCGCGCGACGACTGTTGACATGGCAACTCTAAAGGTAAACTAACAAAATGGCGTCCCCTCTCTGCGCGAGCTCCGTGCCGTACGACGATCGAAATCAGGATAGATTTAAAGCTGAGCAGTTTTTGATCGGTTACAGTTTTAAAAGCATATTGGACCTTAAAATGTCCCTTCTGTATGACGATTTTTGTATCCCGGTGTCTTTCTTCTTGGGTTTCATTGAGATATGGACGATGGCGCGCGTGATGTGACATCTTCGTCGTATACTTTATGAATGAAGCCTGTTCACATAAACAGTCTGATATTTATGCGTAAGGCGTAATTAAGTAAAGCCTCAAAATTAAAGGTTTTTGTTCTATTAGTAAAAATTCCCTAAAATTATGGGCATCGGTATATGATAAATCGGTTAATACCCAATATCGCCTGTTCCTTGTGTCGTATCAGCATTCATGTCATTTGTGCTGCGTCAGACACTGGACTTCGTCTCGTGTCTGACGCAGCACAAATGACACTCATGCTGATACAATACAGGACAGGCGATATTGGGTAATAACTTCTAAGTATTATAATTTATATAGATAGCACATTGATAGCTTCCCAAGTAAAAAATTCTCAGAAGAGAACCATTTATTATTTGATATATTGCAGCTCACACTTCTTTTGAGTTGTTTGAATTAAAAAATATAATATAGCATGTTTCATATGATGTACTGGTAGATATAATTATTTTATCACTTTTTTTGACAAGTTCTGTATAGCAAAGTTGGCAGCCTTGGACCTGATGTTTATCCTAGCAAAGCATGTACCTGCTGAAGTGGTACTGGACAGGCTTATACCATATATGGTAAGTAGTTTGAAGAATTTTTAGTTTTTCATACCATATATGGTTAATTATGAACCTACTGAAGTTGTAGTTGATAGGCCTATTCCATATATGGCAAGTGGTATGAAAAATCTGATTTTTCATTCCGTACATGTACCTTATATGGTGAAATATGCAAATGTTGCAGTGGTACTTGAGAGGCTTATACCCTGTATATGGTGAGCAGTCTGAAGAAGTTTGTCTTGCATACCATCTATGGTTTGTACAACTGCCTGCAAATGGCTTACTCAACAGGCTTATACTGTATGTAGTTTCATACCTTATACTATATCTACAGCAGTGAAACTCAACATACAAACACCATTTTTTGTATGTGGTTTGCCAAGTTCTAACCATAATATCATTTATGATTACTATACAGGAAAGTGAAAATAATTTGCAGAAAATTAGTATGTATGTATATGACAGTTAACTAAGACTAACTTCCACCAAAACAAATTCTAAACTGAATTTTCATTTCAGATATACCTGGTGAATGATCCATTTCCAAGGGTCCGTGCCCAGGCACTGAAAATTCTGACGCAGAGTTTGGCATTGGTCAAAAATGTTCCAAGAAGGTACGTTTCTGATCCCAGTGATCTCAACAAACTAAACTCTCACTTTCTAATCTGAATTACTGCTTTGCAGATTTTCATGTCACTGTTCTCAAGTAATCAGTTGCATTGACCATCACAAAGCGCATCTTCTAAGTTGTGCAAATTTAAAAAAGCAGAATTTCTCAGTGTGCTGTCAACAACAAGATTACCTGCAGTAAAACACAAGGGCTGCAAAGCATTTTATTTTAGAACATGATAATGCCAAGCAGTTATGTTAAAACTCTTGGGAGTATTTTAAGTTGTTTCCTCAGAATTTTTATTCTCCTCTGTTCATGATCCTAGTCATCATGACCAATTCGCTACAGTCTACCGAAACTGCAACAACAACAGTTTTTTTCTATTTTATTTTTCAGTGATGCAAATATATTTCCTGAATACATTTTACCAAATCTTGTAAGTGTCACAATTATTATATTCACTGAATGAGACTCCAGCATACATTTATTCATAGTATAAGACTTTGTTTATAATTTTCTTCATTTTCCATTTAACTTTGTGGTAGAAATCTTGAAAAAACATGCATGTATGTATGTAGTTTGTATGAGGATATTTCACCTATCTTATTGTGTGTAGCCACATCAAACCCAAGGAATACTCTATTTTAGTTGGCTTTAATACTGAGATAATAGGATGAAAAAGCTATTTAAACTCTTGGCATGGTAGCAGTGGTCCCACATGTTTATTTTCAATAACACAGTCAGACCTTTATACCTTGGCAGTTTGTTCAGCTTACATCATACAAACCTGTCATCATGTGATACAAGATTTCCCATTCCAACTTGACAGGGAAATTTGACCCAAGATGCAGTGGTTGCCGTCAGGGTAGCTTATGCTGAGAACATCGCCTCATTGGCAGAGACAGCACTGAGATTCCTGGAAATCACACAGTTAGATCACACAACACCGGATGAGGAATCAGACTCCATATTGGATCCCAGTGTACAATATCAGGTATGTTCATACAAAGTTTTGTACATAATGTGAATACTGAACATTACATCAACATATGTGTCAAAAATTTATCCCCAGGTTTTAATATTTTTCTGTTCTGTTTATATTCATTTCTGTCAGCTTTTTGTGAATTTGAACCAAACTTAGTTTTCAGTTACATCATAATTCAGTTCTTGTAAATATTTGCATGTCTATTTGTGAAAGT
Organism: Ptychodera flava; assembly: GCF_041260155.1. NCBI lineage: Eukaryota > Metazoa > Hemichordata > Enteropneusta > Ptychoderidae > Ptychodera > Ptychodera flava. Next base: position 37,535,043 of record NC_091934.1, on the reverse strand, counting down.
TATACTTTCAGTGAATTCCAGAAACTTTCACAGAGTTTTGGAAAGTAATTGTTAAAAACTGGTCTACGGTAGGTCAGGGCTTATTGTGGTTGTACTACCAGAGCAATATCAATACACATAAGATAATACGCAGTTTATGATTCTAGGCATTCTTCAGTTTGCAGATAATTTGTTCACCCCCGATTCCATGTATACAAGTCCACAATCACCATTGATAACAATGGGTTTTGACCAAACCATTATGGTGAAAGGGCTAGATTAAGTCATATGATTTACAGTCTACGATGAACTATTCTATCAAAAGGATATGCGGTAAAATTGAAAAACTAATGGCATCACTTAACTTGGAAACATGTTAATTTCAAAGGCAAACAAAGCCTGATGTATTTTTTGTCAATCGTTTATGTATGTGTATTTATTTTTCAGGGAAGCTACGATGCTGAGTTACAGGATTTGCATGAAATGATTCAACAAAGAGTTGTTACTTTGCTCTGTGATCCAGTGAGTAGACCAAGCTAAAACAAGTCAATTATTTGTGGAATTTCAAAATGTCTGTTACTAGCAACAAACTGATTTAGACATGTCTGATATTTCTACTCATTTGACAAGTGGATCAAACAATGTTTTTCAAAACTGATAAACTTGTGATAACTAATGTCAATATGTAATTAAAGACAAATCTGCCAACATTTTGCAGATTTTTTAATACACTGTATGTTTTGCTCAAAAGAAAACAAGAAAACCTCAATAGAAATGTGCAAAGTTCCCTGTAAAGAAAAACATCTTACCAAAGTGGATGGCAGTGTAGAGTGTATGCACGGTTGATAATCAGATTCTGACCATGTGTGAATATAAACTGAGGGCAGTATTGCATTTTCACACAAAACTACATCCTCTACGAAATAAAATTTTCAATGGACTTGAACAAATTTCATTTCCACTGTAATATCTCTTGCTCAAAATGAAATGCTGATTTAACTATAGCACAATTGTCAGTGATTATTTGTATTTTCTTTCCTCCAAGGAAAATATTGTGAAGCAGACTTTACTAGAGAATGGTATAACCAGACTTTGTGTGTTCTTTGGAAGACAGAAGGCGAATGACGTCTTACTCTCACACATGATAACATTTCTTAATGATAAGGTAAGTAAATCCAGTGTTTGGTTGACAGTAATTTTTGATAAATGATTACTTCTTTCAAATCGAAAGTTCTGTAATTTTTACACTACCAAAATGTGCAGTGCCATGCTATCATATGTCAATCATGAATTATAATCAGAGGAAATCTAAAAAATACAAACCACAAGACAAAAAACGTGATGTTTATCTATGACATACATGCTGTGCTGTAGGGAATTAAAATTTTACTTTTCCACATAGAGTTCTGAGAATCCATAGGAGAATACATGAACGATAAAATTGGAAGTTATTTTGCAAAAATGAAAAATATTCAGAAAGATGTTAGGATATTATGACAGAGTAGTGGACACAAATCTTTGAATATAAACTTAAGGGGTTTTTGTGAGGGCTTCTAGCTATGTACTCTATTTTCCTTACCTTGATGACTCCCTAGATTACTAGTGATAGATGTGAAATCCCGTCTGTTTTTAATAATCTTAACTTTTCCTGGTTTCTGTGGCCTTTTTACTTGCACTAACTTCAGTGTGTTTCTATGTTCACAGGATGACTGGCATTTACGGGGTTCATTCTTTGACAGTATCGTCGGAGTAGCTGCATACGTGGGATGGCAGAGCTCATCAATTTTGAAACCCTTGCTTCAACAGGTGAGACAGGCTGACCAGCATTACTGGTCCTATCTCCAAAGTTCACACTCAGAAAGCATTGCAAGAATTAAAACATTTATGTGTTTGTAAAATGAATTAGGTTTATATTGTGAACATGACTTGAAAGCTGAGGGATCGAGTACTTGACTGTATGGTAGGCAGAGTTACTCAGTGTGTTCGTACCTGTGTCATCAAGATAGATACTTCTTTTATTCAGCAAATTGTTGATTTTTAAAAATGGTAAGAAATGTGCTGTTTTAAAAAAAAAACACACTTCTACCTATGCAGTGATAAAGAGGGTGGATGTTTCATACCACAAAAACAGTTTCCCAACTTATTGCCATTCTCTTCGCTAGCAACCATTCCCCAAAACCATCAAGAGAAAACAGAAGAGAGATTACACAATGAAGTAAACATATTTGTTATTTTTATTTATATTTTTCATTCTAGGGTTTGAATGACACTGAAGAAGCAGTGATCTGTAAAACACTACATGCTCTCACCTGCCTTATTGAATTAAATTTACTTCAAAAGACAACTATTTTAGAGTTGTTTCAAGAAGTTGTTGTTTTCTTGTCTCATCCGGTGAGTATGAAAGTTGTCCATTTAATACTGTATTGTAGCTTATGGAGCTATAAAGTAATATGGCCAGCGACATTGAAGATCTTAAACTGTTGCTTACACTTTCCATAAAAAATGTTAAACTATTCCTTTTACAAATCAAGAATAAGACTCAGAGGTCACCTTGCAAAATTTGGTGCTGGAGAAACAAATTACCCAATATTTACTTGAAATTCTAAATGGCGGCCATCTGTGTGTTAACTCTATGGTGAAAAATAATAAATAAAATTTTCACAAAAATAATAGGATGAAAACTATACACTCCATGAGCTTCAAAATGAGCTGCCACAAGTGGTAGACCAAAAAAGAATTGTAAAAGTTTGAAAATCTGAATATCTGTCCTCGAGGCACATACAGTACGTCCGAGCTGTGTAATTTTCTGTCATGGTTGGAGGCGGCTTTTTTCAAATTCTGTTGACCAAAGCATTCAACTTTCAAGAAGACTTAGTATAGACCACAGAAATGAAAACGTGAAATGCAATTCCTAAACAGATATGATACTACTGTAATCAAATTAATGAAATGGTATTATTGTACTCTTCCGGAGTGGAACACAAGTTTGTTGCCAAAAGTTTGTAAATGCTTGGAGAAATTTAAATTTATATTAATATTAAAGTGACTTTTGATTGAAATAAACATTTGTACATCAGTGTCGTTATACAGCATTGAAATGCACAGACTTTGTTATTACACTGTTGTGTAACTATACTTTTCTCTTTTTACCTGAAATGATCATTTTTCCTTGTATCCTCAGAATTCCTGGATGAGACATGATGCAGTTGGTTTCATCGCAGCCATCGCACGGAGTTTCAGCATAGCTGATGTACATTGTAATATATTACCAACTCTGAACCGCTTCATAAAACAGCCTATTATTCAAGTAGACCAAGAGGTGGGTAGTCATCCTACTCACCCCCATTTTCATTGTTGTTTAGAATGATCCATATCTTCTTCAATTTGATTGGTTTCTTTCAGTGTCAGTGGCTGCTTTGGTATTGAAAGGCATATTTCTTGGGCTTCTTGATCATCAGTGGTATAGTTGATTTGGTAGTCTTCATAATTTTACATGTAAGACACTAAGCACTGCAACATGATTTCAGTAGTAGAAAAAGAAACTGTATTTTCTGAGCAAAAATACTGGAGAGTAAAACAAAAGGTAAAGCTAATGGATCTATAATTACTAAAGACACTTTTCAGCAATGGAAACCAATCAACATAGCTGTTACTGCTGACTTGGCCAGTAACAGCTATGTTGATTGGCTTTTGATTTTTTGAATTTGTGCATAAATGTTTTTCTTTGCCAGGTGATCTTGCTAAGTGTACTGAATGATCCTGTACCGAGACCTGTCTACGACTACATCTTAAAATCACCCATTATTGAGAATTTGTTTGATACGCTTCAAGACAGGCAACTTATACGAAACATCACCAGACAGAATCATGAACCCAACTACAATCCAATCGATGACAGCAATCTTTCACAGGTAAGCGCTCTGATGGTTCAGTTTGGAAATGATATCCTCTTCAGCATATTTGGAATCCTTTTGTGTCAGGTTTGTCTCTTACTAGAAGGTCAAGTTGGTCAAATCAAAAGTTTAACACATCTCATATGAGATAGAGTAATTCAAGAAATGAGATGAGTTGAAGACTCATGAAAAAATTCACTGAAATTGTTTTCAGTGACTTGCCTTACTTATATAAGCAGGTACATGTACCGGTACATCAGTGAGTTTACTTGATAGAGATGGTGGGTATCACAACAGTGTGTTTCACACATATTTTGCAGAATACAGTCATTAAGGTGCTTCGCTGATTTTGAATGGATAACCTGCCTATTCTGAACAGGGTTAATTTTATATAGATTTTTATAGTTATGTTGACATTTTACTCGTTCAAGAATTCAAAAAAATAGTTACAAGTTGTCAGTTATCATATTTTTGCCATTTGGTTTCCATGGTTTTGAAATTACAGCGTAGTACCTTTTCTGAGATCAGATCGTGGCTCATACAGGTGCATCACAAACTTATACAAAAAATCATACTTTTATGTTAGAAGTTCCTGGACCAAATATGATGCTGTCATGTTTTTTATTTATTTATTTATTTATTTATTTACTTGTCTCATAGTTGTTTCGCAAGTTACATTCACAAGGAATGAGTGTGACTGATGAAGATAAACTTCTAGAGCTGAAAGAACACATGATAAAAGTTCACAGAGGAAAATCAAAGTAAGTTGTAATGTCAGAGTAACAGTGATCATGAAAAAACCATTCAGGATTTCAGCTGTGTGAAAGCTTGATGATGATGTTATTTCATGGAAAACTTACCTGTTCACCCCAATTCCCTGTAAACAGGTCCAAATGCACCATTGAGAAGAATGGGTTTGGGCCAAACCATTGTGGCAAAAGGGTTAAATGGCTTAAGAACATATTCAGATCGTGATTTTCTGTGTCAAGAGCTCAAAGTGTGACGACTTCCTGGATAGTTTAGGACCATAAAAAACCTGCAAATATACGACTGACATTCTGCTGGGTCTTCTGGCAGATATCAAGATCTCTAACCCATCAGGTTGAGTATAAACTCTGTGAGTGTATTTTGTTAAAAGGATTAGAGTGGCTTTAGTGCTGACATTTTGAATTTTAATTTTCCCCCTCCAGCAATTCTGTCAGTGATTCTAGAACCCCCGATGAGGAAGTTCCCATACAACCTGGTATTATTAATATCCAGAGTTTAAAGGTCACGAGAAGACATGCCGATATGAAACCGGCCAAAGACAGTAAAGCTGATAATCAGAACCAATCCAGTACCAAAAAATCTGGCAAGAAGAAAGCCAACATAGAAAATGTCATGGTGGTGAGTTTGATGTTATTTTAAAAAGAGAAAGTTACCATGATTTGTGTATTCCATTCATAATTGTTGGAATTAAACCTTTGAGTACTTTAATTTTTCCCGCCAAAATAATAGTGCAACATTTTATAAATATTTATGAATTTTTCTGTAATTTTTGGCTCCCATTTTACACATATTGTGTGAAAAATTGAGGTTATATTTCCATAATTTTAGACCAATATTTATAAGTTTTCATTGGCTACAGTTGTTGATAAAAATTTTCAGGAAAATCTAACAAAATTGTCTAATTCTGAAAAAATTTTCTGCATTATATTTTATAAAGGTGACAAAAATTGGCTTTTGCACTCAAAGGTTTGAGGCAGAATGTGCCATTGGGAAACAATAATTTGCTGGTATGGAACTTGCATTGTACTCAATATGAAGCTTGTGCAGTAAATAAAGCTTTCACCATCCTGTTTTTGCAAAAATTAAAATTAATTATTCTCTATAAAGTTAAAACACAGTGACCACTGTGAGTTCCTAATATTTGTACATTTCAAGAAATTTGTACTTACTGGTACTTTAAAAATTTGCATAGCAACCTTGTGTTTAAAGGTATACAGTCACCTGTAATCTAAATATGCCCATATATGGTCAAAGGGGCATTCCTTGGTATTCAAAATGCCCATGTGAGGGTGCTGTTTTTAAAAAGCGGCCACCTGCTTAAAATCTGTGATTGGTTAGATTTTTTCTTTCCATGGTAACTGTGGCAAATTTGGAACAGGTGACAATATACCTTTAATCTTGAATGATAATTATAATTTTACTCTTTTTCTAGAATGAAGAATGGAAGAGTATGTTTGGTGCCACAGATGTCGGTAAAAGCATACAACCAGCCTTGAAGCCATCCCCTACACAACCACCAACACCCGAAGTGCAACTAGGTCAGACACACCCCCTGTCACAAACCCAGCAACAAGAGGGGATGCAGGGTCAGGCAACTCAGATCCTGTCCCCTGATGGACCCATCAGTATGTCACAGTTACAGGCCAATGAGTCAGGCTCACCAAAGAAGAAAGCCAGCGACACAAAGGTGGATTCAAAAACAATGATGGCCCAGCCACAAGGTATGATGTGTTTCCAACACCTGTAGTGTCTAGGTTGATCAGATACTCGTATTCAATGACTGGTATGTAACTTTTTCACACAAGTGATTAAAACTCCCTTACTTTGGCAGTGCTTTTCAAAATTCACACAAATTTTGTTGCTATTGAGCAATGTCAATATCTAAAACCTACGATTCTTTCCATGAGTCTAATGCACAGTAAAACTATCAGCTTACCATTTTCAAGCCATTTACTGGGAAGAACCTTATTCCCTAAAAAAGTGTAAGAGACTGGAGTAGTGTACTGCTGGATGTTATGTTGACTGAATCCCTGGACATTTTTTTCAGATTCCATGTGTTCAAGTTTCTGTTGATATTCAGTAACTCCCATTAAAGTCCTATACATGATAGGTGATTTCATACAAACTTTAACCTTCAATGTCTTGAAAGTACCGTTGAGTCTTGAAGCCTCTAATATGATGAATCATAAACTAGGAGGCATAGGCTTTCTTGGTTCCACCTTCAAATTGCAATACACTATGACCCTCACACACTAAAATGTTTCTTTTAGATAAGTTTTTCTTATGATTGCTGTCTACTATCAGTGTAACAATAAAACCTTCTAATTAGCAACACAGAGAAATCATTGACCACTTATTTCAAATGTTAATCAGGGTTATGTAGCAAGCATTTTCGATATGCCAGTGAATCAAAAATGATAAAATAACATTCTAATGGGAAAAATATTACTGTCCCAATAAATTTTTTTTAGGTTATACTGTAGTCATTATTTACAAATTTAGGGGATACATTTGCATGCCATGAAGATTTTGGATGACAGTTTCCTTTGCTGTCAACCCTTTTAGTACCAAAGTCAATTTTTGTTACCTTTACAGAATATGCCGTAGTCAAATTTTTTTCAGATTTTTGCCAAAATTTTGATAAAGAACTGTGTAGCCAAGAAAATGTGATTTCCATTTGGTCCAAAAATATCAAAAAAATTCATAAAATTTGTTAAAATGTTGCACTAAAATTTTGGTGGGAAAAATAACAGCACTCGAAAAGCTAAATATATCGCTGCTTTTTCCACTTAACAGCGAGGTTTGCAGGCTGCAAGTTAGAGCTGCGGAAACTAGTTCACAAGAAACGAGACCAGTATCTGAATGACACGGCCACCAAGATGTTGATAGAAGATGCCATCTTTGAGAGCAAACCGCCACCCCCAGGATGGAAACCCAAGGGTTTACTAGTTGCTCATTTACATGAACACAAAGCGGCAGTAAACAGGTGAGGTCAAAGTTCAATATGCAAATCTGTTATTGTATCAATGACATTTTGGTTTTAACAACAGGGTTATGTATGCTATCCAGGTTTTTAAACCCCCATTCAGACTTAATCCAAAAATCTAGCAACATATGTATATAACAATTGCAATTTCAATGTAAAACTTTAGTTAAACCCAATCCCTGGCCTTTTCAAAACCAGGGTTAAATGTTAAGCAGTTGATGCAGTCTTTGTTTTGTCCAACTTCACCAATTAAAGAATGATATTTGAGAAAAATGTTATTATAATATATCGTATCAAGAATTCTGTACCAAATCTAAGTGGTTGAAAAATGATTGTTGTAGTGCAAATCCATTGTTTCAAGGGATACACTGGATCTGAAGTATAGAATGGGGTGAAGGAAGCAGATGTATATGCCAATGAAGATACAAATGTCTGTTTACAGGAATAATTGTGTGTTTATTAGGACAAGTGTGTGTTACATGCATACATTTTTGTCCACAAGCTCAACATGAGTGGTTACAAGAACAAATGTGTTTATGTGAACAAAATGTGCATTTGACTCAAAAGTGTGTCTTTATTGTGACAGGTATGTGTTTCCTATGACCAGAGTGTATTTCCTCTGACATAAGGCACTGTGGGTTTACAAGTTTGTTTATGTGTATTTACTAGTACAAGTATGTGTTTAGGAGCTCAATAGTATTTGTATCCTGTGACGTAATCTGACAATTTCTTTGATTTCTTTCCCCAGAATCAGCATCAGTCATGATCACACCTTGTTTGCAAGTTGTTCAAATGACGGCACAGTGAAAATCTGGGACTGCCAACGACTTGAAGGGAAGAGTGTAGCCAACAGATCCCGCCAGACGTACAACAGACAGACTGGCCAAATCAAAACGGCTACATTCTTCAAGTCATCATACACCATAGCATCAGCCTCTGATGATGGTTCCATACATGTGTTCAGGTAATACAAATAATGTATTCCTAGATTTGTGAATTATCATGATCACAATCTGTGACACTGAGATATTTTGTTTTTATTGTTATTGTTGCCTAATGAATTCTGGTCTTGACTAGAATTCAAACATAATTAAAGCTGCAAGCAGCGTTGGCGCGGACCAAGCAGTTGCGAAGGTTGAAAGTACATGTATTTGCACTGATGATACTATGTGCAAAATTTGAGCTTGAATGATCTTTTGGTTCTTGTTAAGAAGAATATTTATCTTCTCGTGGTTATTATAGATTTTCTTGTGAAATCCAATATGGCTGCCAAACCATGCAACTGATCTGTATGCCTTTTGCAAACTTGATAGTACTCACACTAAGGATGATATGAACAAAATTTTAGTTTGAATGGTGGGGTGGCCGCTAAGAAGAATATTGATGTCCTACAAAAGCAATAGGGGCCCAACCCGTAGGCTTGGGCCCCTAACAATAACAGTGCATCTTACCTATGTCACAGAGCTGTGTTGACAAGCTAAACAGTAGGTGTTTCAACATTCTTTTTGGAATAGTGGAAGAAACTGAAGGTTACATTAAAAACAAATGGTGAGGAACTTCATCAAAAGTTTCAACTACTGACCCTTGAATACGTTATTCCGGAACAGTGAACGGTTTTACATGTCATTCTGTCTATAAATATTGTGCATCCCAACAGAAAACAACCCAGAATATGTTTGTTCTAAATCTGTTCAAGAAAGTCAAGGAGTCATGTTGTGTTTTTCATCTTTAGAATTGATCCAAGTACACCAAGGATAGGACTGTTGAACCAAAAGATATCTGACCCAGAAGAAGATGGCATTGTTGTTGACATGCACCATATGGAAACAGGTACCCACAATGCACTGTTCAACATGGCCGACTCTGTGTCTGGTGTAATCAAGGCAACATAAAAAGTTTCAAGATGTACAAAGTTACATCTTAACAGAATTAAATGAAAACGGTGCGATCAAGAAAGAATTTGCAAATTCATGTTCTGTTTTTCATCTTGAGAATTGATCCAAATTCAAAAAACATCAACCACTCAAAATTCTCATATATTGTTTTCTTATTTATTTAACTGCAGGATCTCAGTCCATTTTAGCGTATGCTACAGTTTACGGTTCCCTGATTGGTTGGGACTTGAGAGCTCCAAGTGTTGCCTGGAAACTGAAAAATGAACAAAGGCATGGTGAGTGACATTATGAATTATTCATTACTTTAGCTGAACATTTACATATTTCTTCCACTGTTGCTTATCTCAGATCATATAGTCTCAAGGTGCTTGTAGAATATTTTCATAAGGCGTGTTTCTTCATGACTTTCTGTAGGTCTGATTACGTCATTCGTAGTAGATCACAAACAATGCTGGCTTGGCGTTGGTACTAGCAGCGGTACCCATGTATGCTGGGATATGAGATTTCAGCTGCCAATCACAACGCTCACCCACCCAGCAGGTAAGAAATACACCAAGTATATCAGATAAACAAAATTGAACTTTCTGTCCATCATTCAAATTCCTACTGCACAATAACAAGACTAACAGAATGTGATCACAGTGTTTCAAAGGAGTGACTCTTCACTTCAGTAAGATGGAGAAAAATTGAAATCATATTTTTTCTTGTCTGTGAAGATGAACAAATGTATCTTTTCCAATCCACCTGGTCATTTGACAACTCAGAATCATGTATAATTTTCAATCATTTTGTAATTTTGACATCAAATAATCACAAAATTATGTTAATATTCATTATGTACTTGGATGTTCTTTGTTGGAAATCTGGAAGGGAAGATACCATTCTTTTGATGAAGACTATGACAAACTGCAGTGTTTGCAAGTCTGAACAAGCTATAAATCAGCAATGTTGTAATGCACCATATTTTTGAAATCAAAAGCAGTCAAACTTCATGTTTTTCATCATGTTTTCCATAGTTCGGCTGTACCTCTAATTGAACCTGAGGGGTGCAGTTGAATACATGAGACTATTAGCCCTCATATACTGATGGCATATGAGATATCATATACAGCTCTTGCATATATTTTAGCTTGTGTCCATACACTGTAATGTTAATGATTTCAGGTGCCAGAGTGCGTCAGTTACTCATGCACCCAATGCATCAGTCCTGGGTGATCTCAGCCGTACAGGGTAACAATGAAGTTTCAATGTGGGACATGGAGACGGGTGCCAGGCAGATGACACTCTGGGCCAGTACTACACCGCCGTTATCACAGTCACAACAGGTAAATAGGTTATCATCTGGGCCAGTACTACACCGCCATTATCACAATCACAACAGGTAAATAGGTTATTATCTGGGCCTGTACTACACTGGCATTATCACAGTCACAACAGGTAAATAGGTTATTATCTGGGCCAGTACTACACCGCCGTTATCACAATCACAACAGGTAAATAGGTTATTATCTGGGCCAGTACTACACCACTGTTATCACAGTCACAACAGGTAAATAGGTTATTATCTGAGCCAGTACTACACCACTGTTATCACAGTCACAACAGGTAAATAGGTTATTATCTAGGCCAGTACTACACCACTGTTATCACAGTCACAACAGGTAAATAGGTTATTATCTGGGCCAGTACTACACCGCCGTTATCACAGTCACAACAGGTAAATAGGTTATTATCTGGGCCAGTACTACACCACTGTTATCACAGTCATAACAGGTAAATAGGTTATTATCTGGGCCAGTACTACACCACTGTTATCACAGTCACAACAGGTAAATAGGTTATTATCTGGGCCAGTACTACACCGCCATTATCACAGTCACAACAGGTAAATAGGTTATTATCTGGGCCAGTACTACACCGCCGTTATCACAGTCACAACAGGTAAATATATTATCATCAGACAGTGTTTGAGAATAACTTCTCAAAGCATAGACGGACAGGAAGATCGGCTTTCTCATTATTTCAATCCATGATATATTTTGGTGGGTACGTTATTACTCTGATACAAGTTTCAAGACATGTAATGCCACAATGTATTGATTAATCATGCGAATCTTTCAGAACTTCTCAATCCAGATTGTCTTGTCACATTTGCCCATGATATTGCATTCACGACTGTAACCTTTCGTCAGAATTACCATACTCATCCGAGCATAAACGCCTGGTTCGGCAACACAAAATGACAGTTATATAGGGGAGGGGCTTATACTCTAGCAACCCATGTTTTCTGCTATGAACACTTAATTTATACAAATTTATGCACAATTATTGAACACTACTCGAACTTTCGGTCACTTTCAAAAATCGACACACGTCCAAAGATATTGTAAAGGACAAAAAATACAGAAAGATTTATATTTTCACGATCTTCATGAACTGGCATGCTTTGATCACATTGATACTGATAGACAACTATAGCCAAAAGGACAGCAAATCTCAGTGACGATTTCTGAACTTAACTGATAGAGTATTTGATATCGCTGTTTCAAATCAAGCTGATTGCACAATCCCTGGATAGACAGAAGTAAAATTTTTGTGAAATTTCCACTTCAACCATATCTTGACATAAAAATAAATTTGAAACAAAGACATATGCTGCAGATCAATAGCAATGTATGAACTGTGAACTGGCATGTGCATTGCCTGCACATAAAAGCAACTCAACATTCCAATATCAAACGGTCTGCATCTTGTGAAAACAACATAGCAGTAAATATTGTAATAGTCACCAGTAAATACTCTTCACCGATGAAAGGATAATTACTTCAAACAAATGAAATTACATGTGTAGAGGATGAAAATCAACATCGTGGACATGAATGGAAATAAACAATAGCAGATATAGATGTGACCTCAGAGTGGGCTATTCTATTTAGATAATGGGGAGGGAGGGTCACAGAATCATAAACGTACTGGAAAAAGTACTCTCCTAACCTTCCCTAGTAGGGGCAGATTCACAGATGTACAGCATTTTCAAAAATCCTCTGAAATCAGTGGAGGGGCTTATACATGAGCAGGGGCTTATAGTCAGATGGGTGAGGTTATTGAACAATCATTTAATAAGCAGCAACAAATTTTGCACCACTATGGTCCAGCTTGCAGGTAATATGCGACATGTGTCTCAACTAAAATCCAACACAATAAACAGTTCGAATGGTGTGTGTACATTACAAATATTACATGTCACATGTTTTGAGTCACCAATGCAATCATTTCTTCTTGACTTGCAGGCATCCAATCATGCTGTGAATGCAATGTATTGCAGTCCAGCCGATGGCAGTCCATTGTTACTGACTGCTGGCTCTGATATGAGAATACGCTACTGGGATCTGGCTTACCCACAAAGTTCATATGTCATCACTGGAGGTGCCAATGATCATTTGCATCAGACCGCCATTTCGTACAAGTAAGTAAGGGTGAAGAGAGAGATAGGCAGAGGCAGAGATTTTGCAATGAACGATTTTGTTACTGTCCAATATTTTTCAACTCTCCTGTTATTTGTAAAGTGTTGATTAAACAAAGTTGATGCAAGTAGAAATTTGATGCACATTGAAGGGGAACAGTCATCAGAATTGCACCTGCACAAGTTTCTTGTTTATAAACAATGTATTCTGTACACGATATCTAAATGCATGCATGATCATAGCTGCAACATTTAAATTATATGATGTAGATTATGACAGACATGTTTTAACTTTCATCAATCACCATCGTACCTTGGATACAGTGTTTACATTGGTCGTATGGGTCCCATACGACCTTTGAGCACAGTTCTGATGACTGTATCCCTTTAAAAACAAAATCAGTGTTCACACCTTACACTCAAGATTGAGGTACGGTATATGAATGGCCAAAATCCACAGGTGTCATAAAAGTATTGTGCACCGACATAGTAAGGCACAGAACTAACTCAATCTGTATTGTGACTTTCGTACTAGTAATATGGTGCACATTGTTTTCATTGCATTTCAGCTGACATAATCTTGGCCTAATCAAACAGTTGGATGTCTAAGGTGTATTTCTGTTCTTGTGCAAATTCAGCATATCTTGCTCAGTGTGTGCATTAACTATTAACTTGTCAGTTTTATGAATTACCGACTTTGTTTCGTTTGTAAGAGGACAGCAAAAGACAGCATTTCAGAAACATTACATGTATCTACAATTCCAAAAGCTAAGCAAAGAAATTGTTCATGAAATAGCTTTCAAGATTCCCAGGGCAATACAATATTGAATGGAGGCCAATGCTCTGTCTTTTCCGTTTCAGACACAAACTTGTTGACGGCACTGAGGTGATCCAGGAGACCTATGCCAAACAGAGAGTGTCTAGCAGTAGTGAAGATCCACCAAGACGCGGTCCTGACCCTGTACCAGTGGGACACCGTGATTCAATCACCGACATTGCTGTCTTTCAAACCACGCAGGGTTTCATAGCTTCCTGTTCCAGAGATGGGGTCATCAAAATATGGAAGTGAAAAACAAATGATAGAAAACTTTTATATCGTAGATATATCACAGTGTCGATGTACTATGTTGTTCCAATGGTCAAACAAATCCATTCTGTGACATACATGCCCATATGTAGCTACATGCCCGTATGTAGCTCAAATAACTACTTACCTTATGTGGAATGAAAGATAGTTGAAAAAGCCTGCATTTCCTTTTATGGTAAAGGCAGCTGCAACAACAATTACCTTATATGGTATGGCAGGGAGTTCAAAGGGCATGCATTTCCTTTTATAGTAAACAAGGACAAGAGAAATACATTTTTAAAGGGACAATTCATAAACTTTAAATATGTTTCTGCTGAAACTTCAGAAAAATTTAAATCGGCATTTCGATTCAAAATTCATGATGTTTATTTCCTTCTGAGTCAAAGAGACACACATATGTCTCCGATAAATTCAATATCAAGGTATACCTACTTCTCCTGAACATGCAAGATTTTTGAAATCAAGAAGTTGAGACCATCAGTTACCAAGATGCAGTGTGTTGGGTTGCAATCAATGACATTTCTATGCTAGTGTCTTTGGTTGTATTGGCATACAGCTAATCTATTCAGCCTAATTCTTATATGTCAAGAATTTTCATGTCGTTGCTGACTTGTGCCAGCAAAATGGTCAATTATATGCTTGAATGTAAGCGAAATCTGCAAAGCAAGTTTATTTATTTGAATTTCAAGAGAAAAAATGGGAAAAACTTTTGATTGACATGGGGTCACTCAGGATCATTGACCTTACAAATACACTGGAGTAAAACAGTTTAAACAGGAACTTCCCCCATAAAAGCCAGATTATCGTAAAGTCTAATGCAAATGTAAAAAAGCCACGCTACTGATCGGACATGCTGTGTTTGGTCCCAGAATCCCATGATTTTGCCATGTTTCAGGCGTTCATTGTCATTGAATCTTGCATATGATGTCTGTGAATATGTAGCGACTAAACTTGAGTCAAAAATAAACTGAAAAAATGTTCTGTTTTCTGTTCGAGAACGCATGTATTTCAAAATGTGTTCCCAATATGACCATTTGACCCCTCTTTGCATATGTCACAAAAGTGCCCATCATGATTATTCAAATTTATCATACGGTCAAAGCGATGTTATTAGAATTCAAAAACTCCCACCCAGTGTATGCAAATGGCTCCGTCATCAGTAATCCCATATTGTGCGCCCACGGTTCTGTAACTTCCCATTTAACTTTAATATGCAAGGCTTTGCTGGTTTTGGTCCCAATCAGTTTGCAATCAGTTTGGGCAAGATGTTTTCTGCAAAGAACATAAAACTTTTAGTTCTTTAACTCCATTAAAGCTAACCTACCTACCTGTTGGGGCTTTTCATAAAAAAATGACCTTCTAGGAGACTGTAAGTCATGAAAAGGTCAATTTCATACTTTCATATAAGCTAATTCTGCAAAGCAAGTTTATTTATTTGAATTTCCAGAGAAAAAAACGGGAAAATATGGCCGTTTTGGGACTTTTCTCCGCTCCGGCAGACCTTTTTTCCTTACGGGTACCCCAAAAAATGCCCTCACGTGGCCTAGTACTCGTCTCTGTTTCCTTTAGAGGAACTTTACTTTCTGAAACTAACTCCTCAAACTAACTTAACACATCCATAGGATTGTGACACAGTTTTAATCACGTTTCTCTCACATGTTAATCTCAACTTAAACAAGAATTTCTGCATGTCGGTAAACTCATGCAAACTATGGATCACGAAAGTACTCCATATGACAGTCAACTAGATTATCTTTACAAAGTTTCCATCGACACTGGGGAGCTAAAACTAATTTGTCACCAACTTTTGGAATCTTAAGTGTTGCTCAGATTAGAAAACTCAAAATCAGGTATACTTTCTGTACATTCTATCTTTGTGGTTAACAAAAGCACTTCGCATGACAGTGAACTCACTCATTTATACAAATAGTCCAACTACGTATACACTTGAAAAAGTTCAGACAGGGCACAAAAACAAGCAACGAAACAGACAATTTTCTGCACTTTGGATTGACATGGGATCACTCAGGGTCATTGACCCTACAAGTACACTGGAGTAAAGGAGTTTTCGGCATATAATGCTCACCCTTTTGGTCTCCATTAATGAGGGAAAGATATCCGATGGTTTCGTCGCTAAATATCTTCTAAAAGCAATGCAAGTTTTTCACTGCACCTACCAATAGAGGCCTTTCTAAGAGGTTTTGTGTCAGAAAAGGATTATAAATATGCTTGAATATAAGCTTGAAATGCTCAGAAAGTTTACTTATTTGAATTTTAAGAGAAAAAACCGGGAAAATTTGGTCATTTGGGGACTGTTTAGCCACTCCGGCGGAGCCTTATTTTTTGCCCTGGGTAGCATAAAACGCCCTCGCACGGCCACGTACTCGCCTCTGCTTTCTTGCGAGGGACACCAGTTTCTGACGGGTGTCTGTAAATGTGGTAACTAGCCATAACGATCAGTAACGACCAGAAACGAGCAGTAACGAGCAATAACGACCTAGAATTAGACAGAACGAGCCAATAACGATCCGTAACGAGCCAAAAAAATTTGATCTGTCCCTAAGTTAAACTACAAGCGCAGTTCCCGCCAAGCTTAGAAATCACGCCCTCTATGACGTTTATTATTACCAAAAACCTCTGCAACAGTGCTCATGGAGTAAGCAATAACGAGCTAGAAATAGAAAGTACGAGCCAATAACGAGCAATAAAGAGCAAAATAAAAATGATCTGTCCATAAATTGAACTACAACCGCATTTCCCGCCTGTCCTTGAAATCCCGCCCTCTACGACATGCTTTGTACAATCTCGAAACCTCTGCGGCAGTGCTCAGTAAACACGTGGCGTACCGGTACGAGTGAAGCCCGATAAACATTTTTCGAATAAAAAGAAATTCACATTTATTTATGTACTGTTGATATAAAAAATACAGAAGAGTCAATTCCCAGAGAGCTCATAAACTTGAGTGCGCGTAGTATCCGTTTTGCATTCATGAAACCACATTTGCCTGAACTCTGAACCTTGCCGGCGATCATGGTAAGGGACTGGAGAGAGATTATGAGGGTAGGGCCCCATTTTAAAAATTAAATCCGGAGTCTGTTGGGCAAACCATTGGTAAATTCCCCGACAAAACTTGCGATATCCCTATATTTGTAATGTTTGTCAATTACAATCTGGTGTTTGGAAGTGAAGATGTGAGATTTAAAAATTAATATGTGAATTTCGGGCCAAAACTACAACCTCACTTTACATGGCAATCCAGGGATAAACTATAAACAATTTTTTCCTTACAAAACCACAGGGGAAAGAAATTAGTCCCCCGGGGTGGGGAGGGAGGGTTTTTTGTGCAACTGTTTCCTTTATTTGATTTTATTTTGATTATTTTCAAAGGATAAAGCTACTCTTTAAAAGGTTCTCGGTATGTTTTTTTGAGTATGTAAATTGATGTGCGTCACTATTTTTCATGGAAACACGTTTGAAGTTCACAATTCACTATTTTTTCCTCAGCGTCATGTTGAAAAACATCAGCCCTCCCGTCTTATAATTTCTTTTCCGTCCCTTAGCATGAGTAATCCATTGGGGAAAAGATCATATTTTTTGGGCTCTTTATTGCCCCTTATTGGCTCGTTCTATCTTGTTCTGGCCCCTTATTGCTCGTTATTGCTCATTACTGCTTGTTTCTGGTCGTTATTGACCGTAATTGCTACGCTGCAGCTCGTTACTTGTAACAGGCTGCACCATGTCCAAACATGCCGTAGAGGGCGGGATTTCCAGGATTGGCGGGAACTACGCTTGTAGATTAATGTGACAGATCATATTTTTTTGGCTCGTTATGGCTCGTTATTGGCTCGTTCTGTCTACTTCTAGGTCGTTATTGCTCGTTACTGCTCGTTTCTGGTCGTTACTGGTCGTTATGGCTAGTTACCACATTTACAGACACCCGTTTCTGACACTAACTCATCGCCTCACTTTACACATCCGTAGGAGCATGTAATGAAGCAGATTTTTATCAGGTGTCTTTCACCATAGACAGTAGAGGGGGAAGATCCCTATACCTTTACTGCCAATGGTTAAACAAAAATTTCTGCATGTTGGAAAACTAGAACTCGGGTACAACGTACCCTGCCGACTATGAATAACCAAAGTACGGGTGGCCCTAAAACGGAAGGGGGAAGGGGGAAGGGGGCTACAAAGGGTTTATGACCCTAAAACGAAGGGGGAAGGGGATACGAAGGGCTTATGACCCTAAACGAAGGGGAAAGTGGGATTACGATAAGATTATGATATTCACATTCTAAGTTGATAAAACTAGGGTAAAACTATGTAAAAATAAAATATTGTCCTGACTATGATAAATATGAAAAAAAAAAAAAATATTTTGCATAATATACAGCCACCACCACAACATACTAAAGACGGGGGCTATAACTTTAACTAATGCCAGGAAGGTGGACATGATATTCTTAGTGTCAGTAGAGAACACTTTGATAATAATATACAAAAAAGAAATATTGTCCTCAGGCTTAAGGGACTGATGTTATAAGAAGAAGGGGGGGGGGCTATGTGTACAATGTATAATATACAGGCACCTCCACCATACTGAAGACATGGCTTATAACTTTAACTGATGCCACGAAGGGGACATGCTATTCTCAGTGTCAGTAGAGAACACTTTGATAATAATATACAAAAGAGAAATATTGTCCTCAGGCTTAAGGGACTGATGTTATAAGATGAAAGGGGGCTCTGTGTACAATGTATAATATACAGGCACCTCAATCATACTGAAGACATGGCTTATAACTTTAACTCATGCCACGAAGGGGACATGATATTCTCAGAGTCAGTAGAGAACACTTTGATAAAAAGATGCAAAAAAGAAATATTGTAGTCAGCCTTAAGGGACTGACGTTATAGGGCGAAGGGGGAGGACTTTGTGTATAATGTATAATATACAGGCACAGGCACCTCCAAATTAGTGAAGACATGGCTTATAACTTTAACTGATGCCACGAAGGGGACATGATATTCTCAGTGTCAGTAGAGAACACTTCGATAAAAAGATGCAAAAAAGAAATATTGTAGTCAGCCTTAAGGGACTGACGTTATAGGGCGAAGGGGGGCTTTGTGTACAATGTATAATATAAAGGCACCTCCACCAAACTTAAAATTGGGCTTACAACTTTCACTGATGCCGCAAAGGGGGACATGATATTCTCAGTGTCAGTAGAGAACACTTTGATAATATATACAAAAAAGAAATATTGTCCTCAGGCTTAAGGACTGACGTTATAGGGCGAAGGGGGGGGACTTTGTGTATAATGTATAATATACAGGCACCTCCACCATACTGAAGACAAGGCTTATAACTTTAACTAATGCCACGAAGGGGACATGATATTCTCAGAGTCAGTAGAGAACACTTTGATAAAAAGATGCAAAAAAGAAATATTGTAGTCAGCCTTAAGGGACTGATGTTATAGGGCGAAGGGAGAGGGCTTTTTGTACAATGTATGATATACAGGCACCACCACCATACTTAAAATTGGGCTTATAACTTTCACTGATGCCACAAAGGGGGACATGATGTTCTCAGTGTCATTAGAGACTACTTTGATAATAATATACGAAAAAGAAATATTGTCCTCAGGCTTAAGGGAATGATGTTATAAGACGAAGGGGAGCTCTGTATACAATGTATAATATACAGGCACCTCCACCATACTGAAGACATGGCTTATAACTTTAACTTATGCCACGAAGGGACATGATATTCTCAGAGTCAGTAGAGAACACTTTGATAAAAAGATGCAAAAAGAAATATTGTAGTCAGCCTTAAGGGACTGACGTTATAGGGCGAAGGGGGAGGACTTTGTGATAATGTATAATATACAGGCACAGGCACCTCCAAAATAGTGAAGACATGGCTTATAACTTAACTGATGCCACGAAGGGGACATGATATTCTCAGTGTCAGTAGAGAACACTTTGATAAAAAGATGCAAAAAAGAAATATTGTAGTCAGCCTTAAGGACTGACGTTATAGGGCGAAGGGGGAGGGCTTTGTGTATAATGTATAATATAAAGGCACCTCCACCATACTTAAAATTGGGCTTACAACTTTCACTGATGCCACAAAGGGGGACATGATATTCTCAGAGTCACTTGAGAACACTTTGATAATTATATACAAACAAGAAATATTGTCCTCAGGCTTAAGGGACTGATGTTATAAGACGAAGGAGGGGCTCTGTGTACAATGTATAATATACAGGCACCTCCACCATACTGAAGACATGGCTTATAACTTTAACTGATGCCACGAAGGGGACATGATATTCTGAGTGTCAGTAGAGAACACTTTGATAAAAAGATGCAAAAAAGAAATATTGTAGTCAGCCTTAAGGGACTGACGTTATAGGGCGAGGGGGCTTTGTGTATAATGTATGATATAAAGGCACCACCACCATACTAAAATTTGGGCTTACAACTTTCACTGATGCCACAAAGGGGGACATGATATTCTAAGTGTTAGTAGAGAACACTTTGATAATAATATGCAAAAAATAAATTATCGTCGTCAGGGTTATGGGAGTTATATTATAGCACGAAGGGAGGGCTGTGTGTCTAATGTATAATATACTGGCAAATGGTTATGATTGTCAAATATACACCATTTTGAAAGCATGTAGTGTCATCACAGGAAGACTGTATGACATTATTGACAGTATTACAGTTAGAAGATGGGTGTCGACGCTAGTAATATGTCAATATGATCATATTTTAAGTCCCTTAATCTATATCCAAAGAGCCATACCACAACCAATAAATTATGTGATATGTACACGATACTGACGGAGCTATTTTGTGTAGGAGAAGAGCCTAGAATTATAAATAGGCCCTAAGGAAATAATTCACCTGTTGTAAAGAAGACCTTATGCTGAATAGAAATTAGTCTGTTTTACATGCAACAATATGTCCAGGGAAGTTATCATATGCGGAGGAGATTATATGTTGTTCATGCAGAGAAGCTAAGATGTCATATTAGTTGTGTTTCGTTGAATCTCAACAATTCACCAGTGTATTACAAATGTATGTAATGTACTTGTAAATATTTTTGATGTAGCAAATGTAAATATCCCAAGGTATGAAGCCGCAAAGTATTGCTTCTTTGGGGGGGGGGGGGGGGGGTTATAGCATACAGAGCAGCGTAATCAATCTTATTACATTAGTTAGAGTACTGTAGCCAGTCTCCATGTGAGAGCATGAAAACATACATTAAACTGATGTCCGTATAAAGTAATGCATAACTGTGTATTACATGTATGCACTATGTGTACATCAGTACATCAGAGAGACCACAACATTGTGAACAATGTTGTGACTGTTATTTATATCAGGCCTAGGTAAGAAATATTAGCAAAGCGTACGGTCCATATCGCCAGGATGGAATTCTAGATAGCTAAGCTACGAAGTCCCACCTATGAGATGTAAAACACAGATAGTTGATGACAAAAGCTAGGTTGTCAAGACGCAATTTTGACGATTTTTCCCGTCATACATGGCGTTTCAACATGGCGGCCTAGGATAACGTCGATGCGAAGGCAGCAGTCGTGGTAAGTTTTTACCGTTATTTTTATGTTTGAAGTGAGAAATCGTGAAAAAATGTATCGCCTTCCGGGTCAAATATCATGGAAAATGCCCTCGTGAAGTATTTTTGTCGAACGTTTGGTATTTTTAGAGAAGATAGATGTTAATTGCGGACTGCTGTGGGTCTACCAGCAGATCTGTGCGATTTTGCAAATACTAATAGGAAATAGAGCAAACTTTGCATGAGTACCATTTATAAGCTAGACCCTGCACATACGGTAATCTCAAAGATCAGATGGTAGAAGTCGCATGTTGTATACGACCAAGTCAACGAGTTGAGATCTTAAATTGCACTGCACTGCACCATACCGTGTACCATACTTGTACTGATACGCACGTGGTTTTCTATGGATATCGCACAGATCTGCTTAGCAGACCCACAGCAGTCCGCAATTAACATCTATCTTCTCTAAAAATACCAAACGTTCGACAAAAATACTTCACTAGGGCATTTTCCATGATATTTGACCCGGAAGGCGATACATTTTTTCACGATTTCTCACTTCAAAACATAAAAATAACGGTAAAAACTTACCACGACTGCTGCCTTCGCATCGACGTTATCCTAGGCCGCCATGTTGAAACGCCATGTATGACGGAAAAATCGTCAAAATTGCGTCTTGACAACCTAGCTTTTGTCATCAACTATCTGTGTTTTACATCTCATAGGTGGGACTTCGTAGCTTAGCTATCTAGAATTCCATCCTGACGATATGGACCGTACGCTTTGCTAATATTTCTTACCTAGGCCTGTATATTAAGTACAAATAATGTAAATCTTTGTAAGCGCATACATAAATTTATAAGTCCCTTCATTTAGGTCACTTACACGATCCTATGCACGAACACATAGAGAAGGTGAACATATATCCCAGAATCGTAAAAACCATACTTCGGCATTCCGTAAATTTCACATATTGATCTCTAATACCACTGTTTATACCATATTATCCGTCAGATTATAACTGCAAGTCATTTGCCACGTACAGTCTTGCTTGTATATGGTGCATTGTGCACATAGAGCACAATATTTCATTCCTGCCTATTGTTATCAACGCGATCTCTAACATAACTTTCAATATCATTTTCTTCAGGGCATTGATAGAAAGTAATTGCTCTCTTTAGTCTGGCGATTGTATATCGTGCATTGTCCCTCACATCAGAGAACAATATTTCGTTTTCGAATCTTGTTATTAAAGTGTTCTCTACTTAAACATTAAAGATCATTTCCCCTTCATTGCATAAATGATTGATATAGGCCCCACGATCTGTATTGTGCTAGAACTTTTACATATTGCATTGTATGTAGCCCCACCTCTTTCCTCCTACACCATAAGTCCATTAAGCATGAGGACAAACTTTTTCTTTCTTTTTTTTCCTCTTTGTCTTATAACACCAGTCCTTTAAGCCTGAGGACAACATTTCTTTTTTGTATATTATTATCAAAGTATTCTCTACTGACACAAAGAATATCATGTCCCCCTTCGTGGCATAAGTGAAAGTTATAGGTCCTGCCTTCAGTATGGTTGTGCTGCCATATATTATACATTATACACAAAGCCCTCCCCCTTCGTCCTATAAGATAAGTCCCTTAAGCGTGAGCACAGTATTTCTGTATTGAATCTTGTTATCAAAATGTTCTCTTCTGACACTGAGAATATCATGTCCCACTTAATGTCATCAGTGAAAGTTATAGGCGCTGTCTTGAGCATTCTGGTGGTGCCTGTATATTGTACATTATACACAAAGCCCTCCCCCTTCGCCCTATAACATCAGTCCCTTAAGGCTGACTACAATATTTCTTTTTTGCATCTTTTTATCAAAGTGTTCTCTACTGACACTGAGAATATCATGTCCCCTTCGTGGCATCAGTTAAAGTTATAAGCCATGTCTTCAGTATGGTGAAGGTGCGCGTATATATTATACATTATACACAGAGCTCCCTCTTTGTCTTATAACACCAGTCCCTTAAGCCTGAGGACAATTTCTTTTTTGTATATTATTATCAAAGTGTTCTCTACTGACACAAAGAATATCATGTCCCCCTTCGTGGCATAAGTGAAAGTTAGAGGTCCTGCCTTCAGTATGGATGTGCTGCCTCTATATAATACATTATACACAAAGCCCTCCCCCTTCGTCCTATAAGATAAGTCCCTTAAGCGTGAGCACAATATTTCTTTTTTGAATCTTGTTATCAATATGTTCTCTTCTGACACTGAGAATATCATGTCCCCCTTCGTGTCTAAGTGAAAGTTATAGGTCCTGCAGTCAGTATGGATATATTATACATTATACACAAAGCCCTCCCCCTTCGTCCTATCAGATAAGTCCCTTAAGCGTGAGCACAATATTTCATTCATGAATCTTGTTATCAATATGTTCTCTTCTGACACTGAGAATATCATGTTCCCCTGCGTGGTATAAGTGAAAGTTATAGGTCCCATCTTAAGCATTGTGGTAGTGCCAGTGTATTGCACATTATACACAACACCCTCCCCCTTCGTCCTATAAGATAAGTCCCTTAAACGTGAGCACAATATTTCATTTTTTAATCTTGTTATCAATATGTTTTCTTCTGACACTGAGAATATCATGTCCCCTTCGTCGCATCGGTGAAACTTATAGGCCCTGTCTTCAGCATTGTGGTGGTGCCTCCATATTATACATTTTACACTAAGCCCTCCCCTTCTTCCTATAACATAAATCCCTTAAGCATGAGGGCAATAATTTAACTTTGCATGTTTCTATCAAACTGGTCTGTACTGACACTGTGAAAATCATGTCCCCCTTTTTTGCATCAGGGACTGTAATGGGCCAGATCAGTATGATGCTAGTGCTTGTGTATAGTGCACTATGCGCAAAGCCCTCCGTTTTCATCCAATAAGATAAGTACCTTAAACGTAAGGACAATTTTTCATTTTTGCATATTTTTATATGTGTTCCCTACTAACACAGTGCATATCATATCATAGCCCCTAAATGGTATCAGTGACAGTTATAGGTCCCCATCAGGTTCGTGCTAGTGCTGGTGTATATATTGCATTGTGCATAAAGCCCCAGCCCCCGTCCTTCTTCTTCTGACATAGGTCCCTTAAGCGTGAGGCTAATATTCCATTTTTGCGTATTTTTATCAAAATCAGGACAATATTTCATTTTTGCATAGTGTTATCAAAATTTTATCTACTTACAGAGAGAATATCGTAACCCTTCGTATTCCCCCTTCCCCCTTCCCCTTCCCCCTTCGTTTTAGTTTTTCCCCAAAGTACTCGGTATGACAGTGAAATAACTAATCTCCACAAAGTTTCCACCGACATTAAAATATGATACCAGTATTGGGAGATAAAACTGATTTCCCACCAACCTTTCAAATCTGAAGCTCAAGTTAGTCAAGTAGGCAAGAGTATTGCTTAATGAAAGACAACTCAAAATAAGGCACAACTATCTTTAAGGATTATCTTCGCGGATAACCAAAGCACTCCTCATGACAGTGAACTCACTAATCTATACAAAGGATCCAACCGTTCTGGAGTTCAGAAGGGCACAAAAACAATTAACGAAACAGATTACTCAGGTTGATTGACTCTACATGTACACTGAAGTAAAGTCTTCGGCATATAATTCTTTGTCCCTTTGGTCCCTATTTAATTAGGGGAAGACGTCCGATGGTTTCGTAGCTAAATGTCTTCTAAAAGCAATACAACAGTCTCAAATTAAGTTTTTCACTGCACCTACCAATATAGGCCCTTTCACCCAAATATTGACCTACTAAGTGGTTTTATTTTATGTCGGGAAAAGGTCAAATATATGCTTGAATATAAGCTTGTAATGCTTAGAAAATTTACTTCTTTGAATTTCGGGAGAAAAAACGGGGAAATTGGGCCATTTGGGGACTGTTTGGCCCTGCGCTCCGGCGGAGCCGTATTTTTGCCTTAGGTACCACAAAACGCCCTCACACGGCCGAGTACTTGCCTCTGCTTTCTTGAGAGTTACAACAGTTCCTGACACGAACTCCCTACCTCACTTTACACTTCCGTAGGAGCACAAAGCGGCTTTTTATCACGTGTCTTTCACATGTTAATCTCAGTTAAACAAGAATTTCTGCATGTCGGAAAACTAGAACTGAGGTACAACTTTACCCTGCCGACTATGGATCCGAGAACCAAAGTACTCGGCATGACAGTGAAATGACTATTAATTTCCACCGACATTGAATATGATATTTGGAGCTAAAACTGATTTCTCACCAAACCTTTCAAATCTGAAGCTCAAGTTAATAGGCAAGAGTATCGCTCAACTTGAGGACAACTCAAAATAAGGCACTACGGACTATCTTCGCTGGTGACCAAAGTACTTCACATGACAGTGAACTCACAAAAGATCCAACCAGTGGAAAAAATTCAGACAGGGCACAAAAACAAGCAACAAAATAGACAAGTTTCTGCACTTGGGATAGACATGGGATCACTCATGGTCATTGACCGTACAAGTACACTGGAGTAAAGGAGTTTTCGGCATGCAATTCTTTGCCCTTTTGGTCCCCATTAATTAGGGGAAGATACCCGATGCTTTGGTAGCTAAATGTCTTCTAAAAGCAGTGCAACAGTCTAAGTTTTTTGACTGCATTAAAGCTTACCTACCTGTGGAGGCCTATCATCCAAATATTGACTTACTAAGTGGTTTTATGTCAGAAAAAGCTAAGTATCTTCTACAAAGGGTGTAAAACTCGTAGTTTTTGACTGCATTTAAGTTTACCTACCTGTGGAGGTTTTTCATTCAAAAATTTTCCTTCTAGATGGCTGTATGTCGGAAAAGGGCAATTATATGCTTGCATGTAAGATAAATCTGTAGACCAAGTTTTTTGAATTTCCAGAGATAAAACGGGAAAATCTGGCCATTTGGGGACTGTTTACCCGCTCCGGTGGAGCCTTATTTTTGCCTTTGGTACCCCAAAACGCCCTCACGCGGCTTAGTACTCGCCTCTGTTTCCTTACGAGGGACATCATTTTCTGATACTAACTCCTCACCTAACTTAACACATCTGTAGGAGTATGACACGGTTTTTATCACTTTTTTCACATGCTAATCTTAATTTAAATGAATTTGTGCATTTCAGAAAACTCAAACTCAGGTACAACTTTCCTTGAAAACTATTGATTACCAAAGTACTCTTCGTGAGAGTCAACTAAGTCATCTCCACAAAGCTTTCATCCATATTGAGTAACATATTGGGAGCTAAAACTGACATTCCCAATATGAAGCTGAACGAAGTCAGGCAAGCAATTGCATAGGTTAGAAAAACTGAAAACGGACTATCTGCATGGGTAACAAAAGCACTGCGCATGACAGTTAACTAACTCATCTATAGGATCCAACTACATCGGAAAAAAGTTCAGACAAGGCACAAAAAACAAAGCAAAAAAACCAAATAATTTTCTGCACTTTGGGTTGACATGGGGTCACTCAGGGTCATTTACCTTACAAGTACACCTGGAGAAAAAGAGTTTTAAGCATGTAAGGTTTTGCTATTTTTGGTCCCGATTAATTTGGGCGAGATGCCCGATTGTTCAGTATTGCTGGAGTGTAGATATTGCCAGAAGGCTCTGTTAAATGATGTGTCCTCACAGGCGAATATGATAATTTGGTCGTGATGTTGCTTGACTGCCTAGACATTTATCATATGACCTTTTGGGAGAGGGTTTGGAATAAGGTAAGGATACGAGTCTTGCTTGTTGGGGGGGGGGGGGGTGACTGTCCAAGAACACCAACGGCTTTATACCCTGATCTCTCATAAAATATGAGGATGTTTACCCCATGGACATTTACCAGTTGCATTATGTGAGTCAGAAATAGGATTTGGGTAAGTTTCTAGGTGGCAAATGTAAATTCAAATGTCAGTCACTTTTCTAGCATGTCGTAACCGGTCTTCCATACTACTTTTCAACAAAATTAACAATGCAGTTTACACACGTATGGGTTGACAAGTTGAGTATTGTGTATATCAACATGCTTTAGGGAGTAGAACAAGGAATTATGGTTCACATTCTAAATAAAATTGGTGAAAATATTATCAAAAGTTAGCATTATTGGCCCTTTAAGAAAATTAAAATACACTGAAAATAACACGTTTCTGCTTTTGCTCTTTATATTTGTGAGAGCGCCCTCTATCAACAACTAAAACATGTTCTGAACAACTAAAATATATGAAAAGAATGAATAATTATGTGTTTCGAAGAATAGCATATAATTACTATCTATATTCGTTACGTAAAATAATTCCTATGATTGACGCTTTGTGTCACCAGGTGTTGAATGCGTATAGATAAGTGTAAATTCCTTTTGTCTTCAGTCTCTGTTAAAAAAACTCGAGTAAACACAAGTATTTTTTTATATATTCTCTAGATCTTTATCTTTATCTTGGTTCCGCTCTTACCTTGAAAATCGGACACAATCTGTAACAGCTGGGACTGCGTCATCCTCTAGCTCTCATGTGAAATATGGTGTTCCTCAGGGATCGGTGTTGGGACCACTTCTTTTTACGCTCTACATAGCACCTTTAGAGGACATCATCGCGGAACACGGCCTTGAATGCATGATGTACGCGGATGACAGTCAAGTTTATGTCATTCGCAACACGCCGGCTGATGTGCGCTCTTGTCTCGAACATTGCATTAGCAACATTCGGATCTGGATGAAGTCAAACATGCTGATATTAAATGACGACAAGACAGAGGTTATCCATTTCTCATCAAGACTCAAGTCGGACGTGTCGGTGATGGCCAATCTCAGGATTGGCGACTTTGACATCACACCCTCCACCTCTGTGCGGAATCTTGGTGTTAGGTTGAACAGTGACGGCTTTATGTCTGACCAAATCAACCAAATATGCAGGAACGGATATTATTCTCTATACCGTATCAGCAAGATCCGCAAATTACTTGATGGAAGTACCACCGAGACATTGATCCATGCCTTCGTCACATCCCAATTGGACTACTGCAATAGTCTCTTGTACGGAGTATCAAAAGAACAGCTTTCACGATTGCAGTCAGTTCAAATGCTGCTGCACGTCTCGTTACTCAATCACGCAAATTTGACCATATTACACCCGTGTTGATCGACCTGCATTGCCTTCCAATCGAAGCTCGAATAAGATTCAAGGTTCTGTTAATTACTTATAAAATTATTAATGGTATTGCACCATGTACTTGAGCGACTTAATTGAGTTGTTTGTCAATTATTATTATTATTATTATTATTAAAAACTTCTTTAAAGCGCACTACACATACGTCTCAGCGCGCTGTACATGACTGAAGAAAAAAAAATACATGACTAAAATGAGAGCAAAGGTAGTTTTTAAAATAAAAAGTCACAAATATCGCAAAGAAATTTAGAAAGGAAGTAAAAACAGCGTAAAATGAGCAAAATGGCTAAAAATCACAGTTGATAAAACTCAGTAAAAAGGTAAGTCTTCAAAGCACGTTTAAAACATTCAACATTTTTGCAGAGCGAATCTCTGATGGCAATGAATTCCAAAGGAAAGGAGCATGAACAGAAAAGGCCCTATGGCCATAGGACTTATTATACTTCCCTTTAGGCGGGACTAAACGTAGCTTTTCCATGGACCGGAGATTTCTTGCCGGAACATACAACTCAATTAAGTCGCTCAAGTACATGGGTGCAATACCATTAATAATTTTATAAGTGATTAACAGAACCTTGAATCTTATTCGAGCTTCGATTGGAAGCCAATGCAGGTCGATCAACACGGGTGTAATATGGTCAAATTTGCGTGATTGTGTATTACGAGACGTGCAGCAGCATTTTGAACTGACTGCAATCGTGAAAGCTGTTCTTTTGATACTCCGTACAAGAGACTATTGCAGTAGTCCAATTGGGATGTGAACGAAGGCATGGATCAATGTCTCGGTGGTACTTCCATCAAGTAATTTGCGGATCTTGCTGATACGGTATAGAGAATAATATCCGTTCCTGCATATTTGGTTGATTTGGTCAGACATAAAGCCGTCACTGTTCAGCCGAACACCAAGATTCCGCACAGAGGTGGAGGATGTGATGTCAAGGTCGCCAATCCTGAGATTGGCCATCACCGACACGTCGATTTGAGCCTTGATGAGAAATGGATAACCTCTGTCTTGTCGTCATTTAATATCAGCATGTTTGACTTCATCCAGATCCGAATGTTGCTAATGCAATGTTCGAGACAAGAGCGCACATCAGCCGGCGTGTTGCAAATTACATAAACTTGACTGTCATCCGCGTACATCATGCATTCAAGGCCATGTTCCGCGATAATGTCCTCTAAAGGTGCTATGTAGAGCGTAAAAAGAAGTGGTCCCAATACCCATCCCTGAGGAACACAATATTTCACATGAGAGCTAGAGGATGACGCAGTCCCAGCTGTTACAGATTGTGTCCGATTTTCAAGGTAAGAGCGGAACCAAGATAAAGCTGTTCCCGTAATGCCAAAACGAGATTCAAGCCTTTGAAGTAGGATTTCGTGGTCTATGGTGTCAAACGCAGCCGACAGATCCAACATGATGAGAACAACGTCCATTTTCTTGTTTAGCGCACACATGATGTCGTTATGTACACGAAGCAGGGCTGTCTCCGTGCTGTGATAGGGACGATACGCACTCTGATGACGAGGGAAGAGACGAAACTTGGTGAGGTGATCGCGTAATTGCAGGGCTACAATTCTTTCCAGAATTTTTGATATGAAGGAAGGTTAGACACAGGTCTATAATTTTTCAGTATGTTTTTATGGAGATTGGTTTTTTTCAACAGTGGTTGGATAATAGCTGTCTTGAAATGGCTAGGAACTATACCTGACGATAGGGAGCTGTTGTAAAGATGTGTAAGGAAGAAAGGTGTTACAACGTCCATACAGTTCTTGAGTAGCTTAGTCGGCAAGACATCAAGTTCGCACGACTTTGATGGAGCATTCTTGATGAGGCCCTTAACGTTGTCGGCAAGAAATCTCCGGTCCATGGAAAAGCTACGTTTAGTCCCACCTAAAGGGAAGTATAATAAGTCCTATGGCCATAGGGCCTTTTCTGTTCATGCTCCTTTCCTTTGGAATTCATTGCCATCAGAGATTCGCTCTGCAAAAAATGTTGAATGTTTTAAACGTGCTTTGAAGACTTACCTTTTTACTGAGTTTTATCAACTGTGATTTTTAGCCATTTTGCTCATTTTACGCTGTTTTTACTTCCTTTCCAAATTTCTTTGCGATATTTGTGACTTTTTATTTTAAAAACTACCTTTGCTCTCATTTTAGTCATGTATTTTTTTTCTTCAGTCATGTACAGCGCGCTGAGACGTATGTGTAGTGCGCTTTAAAGAAGTTTTTAATAATAATAATAAATAATAATAATAATAATACTGCGTTTTGAAAGGTCTTGTAAATCCGTGGTCTTTTGACGTCACGTTGTAAGGGAGGAATTTTGTAATATACAATGAGTTTTTCGAGCGTACCTAGTTTTGCTACAATCGCTACCAGCGCCCTCTATCAGCAATGAAACATTATTCTGAAAACAAGCGAAGGAACTGTCTCGGTGATCAGCTTCTCTGTTGGTCAGTGGCAGTACACCTCCGCTCGGAGAAGTTCCCAAAGCAGAAGTATAGTGCCACTGCCAAGCAGAGAGGCTTGATCGATGAGAGTAGTGAAGCATCTAAAATGTGCTAACAAGAACACTTGTCTACTTTTGTTCCTTTTCCTGTGAGAGTGCCCTCTCTCAGCAAGTGAATGTGTTCTGAAAGCAAGTGAAGCATAGTGTCTTATTATTTAAGACCATTTACAAATGTAGTTCTAGGGCTAAGACTTTTTTTGATATTTATGCATAATTTTTCAGGTTTCCACTACAAAGAGAACACGTTTGTATGTCCTACCAGTGAAGTTTTCTGAGTTAGGGCATTGTTGCAGCCAAAGTGCAACTTGGAAAAGTTGATAGAACGAAACTCAGGTTTTATAAAATTATCGGTAACACATTCACTGCCAAGAAACAAGTTCTTTATTAAATGACAGATGTTACAGTTTATGGGGGTGAATGTGTATTCCAAGCACATGGATGATGTAGGAATTTTCCATTCATCTGGTACGGTACCTAAGGCAAGTTGCTGTCCATGCGATTGCCAAAGTTGAATTGATTTACTGTTTAATAGCTTTATGCATGCACAAATAGATTTATAGATAATGGGCACAGATTTATTTTGCCACGTTTGCTAATTACCCTCTGTACCATTGAATGAAATGACTTGTTCTTGGCAGTAAAACAAAAGAACATTACTGAAGATACGAAAAAAATCTCAATTGCGGGAAGTTATACTGGACTTTGTGTCCATATTGGATGCAGAAGTGTTATTGATAATTTCTTACACTTGTTAAAATTTATATCCTGGACCCAACATCTGGTTGTCGATAAGTTATATTTGTGCCAGGTAAAACCACAAAAAGTGCGGCTGTTAATCAGGAAACTGGTGGGTCATGGACTAAAAGTTTCATCGCTTGAGGGCGCTCTCCACAATCAAGCTCTTTACATACTGCTCTGAGAGGATGAGTAGTGCCAACCAGCACGCTTCAGAATCTTCTTTAAACGTTTCAGTTTTATTCATTATTCATTGTATATATCAGAAGACAATATACATGTAACATGTACAAGGCTATAATGTTCTTGGAAAATACAGAAACGAGGAAAATGTCCTGTATCAACAGACTTCTATATCAAGACATATTTTTGATCTTAAAGAATTTAAAAATTACAATATTGAGCAGACCAACCTTTAAGATTGAAGAATGGAAAAAATCTTAAGACAAAATCTGTATACATGCACTAAGGTTGGTCAGCAGAAAATATTTTGTCACTGTCAATAAGTTACATTGTACAGACTGGGAGACCTTATAGGGGCAGATGATATAAGTGATTCCATATGCATTGAGGCATTAGTGTATTTCATCACAATGAAATGCCTTGTTTGCCTATTTTAGCGAAGTTCATAGGGTTAGGGATTTCAAAATGTAGGGTTAGGGATTTCAAAATGTAGGGTTAGGGATTTTAAAATGTAACTTAGGCTTTCAAATTTGCACAGAAATGGTGACCAGCTAACAACTCTTAAAATATTGCAGTTGGATGAATTACAAGGCATTTGAAGAGCAACTGTGATGTTTTATACGTTGAATGAAATCAAAACAAACAAGTTTGAAACATTATCTCTTTGTGTTTTCGAAAAAAAGACTTGCTGAATAACCCTTTTGATAAACGTTTTAAAGTATAAAATTATGACCATACATTGGAAATTGGATTGGATAGAGAAACATGAAACTAACATAAACCCCATTTATATTTTCACAATTAGGATATTTTCACAAATTGTTATCAGAAGATAAAATCTTCATATCCATGGCATTAAAATATTATACCCTTTATGCCATAACATCAGATAGCAAGATCTTTTTGAAAACATTTAGATGTAGTTACACAAATATTTAACAACATCACAGTTGACAATTACTGGAAACTCATTGTGACAAATTGGATAATTGAAATTTTGAGACAAACTGGAAGTTACAAGAACAGATATTTGACATGGAAGCAAAATTTCACAACGAAAATTTTCCTGGACAGGACCTGGGGCAATCTAATGTGTTTCAGAGTCCATTTACAGGTCAACACATTAAATAAACTGTGTAGGACACTCATCAGTGTCACTGCTTTGCACTAAAGGTGAGGCACTGCATGAATATGTGTTCTTTGCAGACAAAAATGAAAATGTGAAAACTGAGTGCAGATGGATATCAGAGTGACTACAAGGCGAACAATATGAATGACTCAAAGACTTTTTTGTATGATTTCTATGATTTTTGGATAATGGTTGGCTATGATTGCTATTAGTACCTTTAACATGATTTGCCACCTATAAGTGAGTTATACAAGTCTCAGGCAGTCAGCCATATTTTCAATATGGTAAATTTATCCAGGTAAAACATACAAGATTACAGAAGTCAAAGTAAAGTTTTAGGTTATACAGGAATTTCATAACAGAAATGATGAAATGATGAAAAGACGCATGACTGTAGCTAGTTTCAAAAACAAAAACATGACTTTTTGCCATGAAAACTATATTTGCACTAAAAAATTTATTAGATCCTATCTCAAACTCTTGCTGTGGTGAGAAAAATTGATGTTTAGCCCACAATGCATTTCAATATAATGCAGTTTGACCCCTCAGCATGACACAAAAGCTTCTAAGGTGGTGAGAATTCAAAGCAAATTTTGCACTGATGGATAGCAAACAAGAAAAAAAGTTTCTCTAGGTCACTATTTACTACAAATGTCATTAGGAATTAAAATACCTCCCAAGACCCAAAAATGTGACTCCTCTTGACTTTAAATTATTATAAAACTTTGCAAAATTTATTGTGATAGCCCTCTGGGGCAGAAATATTCTAGAAGAAATTTCACCCTCTCAGAAGCATGGTTTGGCCCAATACTATTATTTAGATGACAATTGTTGACCTGTTTACAGGCAACTGGGGATCAACAGGAAGAAGTGAATAAACTTTTGTGTATTTATTTTTCGAAACCATGAACGAAAACTTGTACGCTGATTTCTTCCTCTGTTTGTCTCTGGTTATCTGATAAGGTTTGTTAAAATTGACTCAAAAAATTTACATTCATTTTCCTTCTGAGTGTGCTTGAGCAAAAGAAGCTCTTACAAATAAACTTGTCACTCTGAAGTGACAATCTCTCACTGGTGAATAAATTGTTGTCACTACTGGATACTGGAACAGAACAGGCAATAAATAAATGCTGCGTAGGAAGATGTGACCATCATATGAAAATATGCCATTAAAATAAAGTTTCCACCACTATAATGTTGCTTTGTCATCTTACAAAACTTGTAGTATTTACAGCAATTTTCATGCACAATGGAACTGACAGGTCACTGCAATTATTAATTGTAGTTTCCTGTTACAGTGGGGAAAACAAATACACAAACAGACAAAACTGACGACAGCTATTTTGAACCCCCTAAGCTGGCAGAGAACATACTTTTTGCATCTTAGTGAGCTAACATGGCTACTCCTTGATATGTGTCTACAATATCTTGTCACTGCTGTACGAAGTTCATGAAATTTGCAAGAGTTTTGGCTTTCTTTTGGGCGCCAATTGGTATGATATTGATTGTGGCAGAATTGTGAAGCAGGAATTTTCATCGTTTCTAATTTTGTTACCAAACCCGTTTAAAAATACTAGAAAATACTTCAGTGTATCTTTCAATAAACCACATATAAATTAAACAGGTAAACAGGTCCAATGGTCAATATCATTCAAGGTAAATAAATAATTCACCTGGTCCGAGGAACAAATAGAAAATAACAATAACAACAGGGTCATCATGAACCACTGTTTAGTGGAGGTACCATGAAGGTACAAAACCTGAAACAATTCATGGATAAAATACAAAGAAAAAGTACATTTCTGAGCTTCCATCATGCAATAAAGTCCACAGCAGCATTTGCAGATGTTTACACAAATTACTGGACACACAAGGTTACAACACCTGGCAACCTTACACTTGAGGAAAATGACAACAAATGAAACTAGACATGAGATGGAACAAAAACGTGATGAAACAGGAAAGAAATCAACTCACATAAAATGATTGAAATGATAAAATTTTGGCTTCTGATTGTACACTATAATCTGTAAAGAGAAATTCTGAAGGCTAGCAAAGCAGCTGCTATCTTAAATGCACAGCGCCCTCGCACTGATTAAGCAAACTTAAAAACCAATAAAAATTTAAGCAGCAAGGAAGCAAACTGTTAGCAGATGACCAAAAAACTCATTAAAAATATTCCTCTAGGAATTTTGAAGGAATTGCAAGAAGATAAAATCCATCACTATCTTTATCTGTGTAGTTTCTGATCCAAATAAACATTAAATACCTCTCACCTCAAAAAAGCAATTCTCTACAAACTACTTTTATTTTGCACTTTGTGGGAAAACCTAGTAAAATAATTAATGTTCAGTTAATAATATAAATTATTCTATATATAGTATTAAGTTCATTGATAAGTCTAATTAATACATTGTAAATACATTAGCATATTAGGTATTTGTACTCTTACATTGGAATAGTTGACATCAAAGCATTGTTGATTAGGTTTTCGGGAGAGGACCAATCAGCTGGCTTATTTATCAAATTGTTTGTGTTTCCACAAAATCTCTCATAGTCTGTGTTTCGAAATTTCATTACTCCTGATCTATGGTGTAAATTCTCCCATATAATTTGTTAACCATTAAGAAACCCCTAAGAAGTCCCAATATTTGCACTGATAAATGACCCTTGACCTCCACCCACCTTTCACCCAACTGTAATTTGCATTTTGACTTGCTGAGAATCTAACTTCAATGTGCATGATTAATTTTATTCTGTTAAACGACTTTTAGCCTTCCAACATTAACCATACTGCTTTTCTCTTTTCTGGCCTGTTGAGAATTTATCTGTGATCTGCATGATTGACCAAATGATACAATTCTTATAAGGGAAACTACAGCTTTCTGCGTCATGAATACATCTGTTCTCCATCAAACCCGACATTTACATCACTTTTCACTATATTTTAACTCACTAATTCTCATGAAGCATAGCTTGACTTCTGTTCCACAATGCCACACATACTCAAGCTCTGGCTGACTAGGCTGGGAAACCCGGAATCCAAAATCTGGATTTTGAATAATAAATTCAAAAGCAATCATAGGAATTAACTTATCACTGATTGTTTTATTTCTTAGGGTAATGTCTCCAGCATTTGCTGCACAAAGGCTGCTGGTTCATTTACTGTTCATTTTCAGACAGACACCAAGTCAGTTTACTTGCTGAAAAAAGTGAAACTGATTTACGAGTGGGCATTTTGGATTAAAATAATTCTTCTACCATACTTGCATTTTTCGTGGCCCCCTTCTCAACATATGTTGTTTCCATGTTTGAATTCTCCATTTCCCCTTCCAATAATATTTGCCTTGAAAAGCAAATAAATAGAGGTATTTGTGTAAACTTTTTTGCAAACACCCTTGACAAAAACATTTACGACACTAATTTTCTTGACACTTGACACAGTGAGCTAGCCACTTTTGTGGAAAAGTCCCCAGACATGGACATCCTTATTTGGACAAAATTCACACACAACAAGATATTCCCCATTCCTCAATTCTTTAGTCTTACAGACTGATTGCACTGGATAGTTTGTTTGCACATGCAGTTACTACTCTTCAATGAGAACTCAATCAAACTGACAAATTCTATCTCTTGTCAATTAGCAAGAACCATTTTGCGCAGAAAAATATACACAATAGACCATCAAAATAGAGTAAAAAGAAATGTTTTTCCAGAGGGCGCCTTTGCAGCAGGCCCTCTAGAACTAACGATTGACCACCTATCTATTTCATTTCTTTATCAAGTGAATCACTCCTGTAAGACTATGGGACCCAAACCAAATAAAGAACAGTTCTACACATCTAGGAGTCCTAATTTAAAATTCCCACATACTTTCCCGGCCTACCAGGCTTAAGTTCAGACAAATTTAACAATTATGTCTATGTCTCGTTCTTACAAGGAAGTTTCTCATGTGATGAATAAACAAGAAATGTACCTTCTACACAATCAAACTTGCTACATACTTGCTCATTGTGTAAACAGACCTGAACTAAGTGGTTGAATAATTTGTTATAGTTACAATGAACTTGGCAGCTTTAACTGAACTATTTCCAATTGTCTATCATATGATTCTTCTCTTCAAAGTTTTCATGTGAGGTGCATTAACTCTGAGTTAAATTAGCATATGAACATTAATGAAATGATTTGATTAATTTCATTATTTTCTGATTGCATTTTCATTATTCTGCCAAGATAAAGATTCCCAGCTCAAAATCATGAAAAATTGCAAAACTACCATTAACTTCGGTTAGGGGTACAGGAAATTTTATCAAAATTGCAGCTATCAAATTTATTCCAGGTACCCTCAGCCATTCCTACCGGTACAAATGATTGTCTTCACACTAATTTGAATAACAATAACTTGAATAGACCAATCCTATTGGCTATTTGTACTGATACAAACTGACTCTGTATGTTGCAATCCTATTGGCTATTTGTACTACTACAAACCGACTCCGTATGTTGCAATAACCCTCTGAGAAAACCGACCGCATTGGTTTAAATATCTCCCTGTAAGTCATCAAAAAAATTGCCTGCTTGACACTCTCAGAAAAAGAATTTTTACATTGATTTATTAGATAAGATTGTCATGGATCCAACTCAGCAATGAGGATTGCTTATTAAAATTCACTGATGGACAATTCATATGTGATTAATTCTATAACAAGAAAGGTGTTTTTAGGAGGTTTAACTTTACTTGAAATTCCCTGCTGTATTTAAATAAGGCTGTCAATAAAATTGTTGATTTCATTTGAAACAGGTCTAAATCCTTGTGAAAGATTTTGAATTGATCACGCATGACTCTAGCGACTTCAAGCAGTATAGCTTTGTAATTTTTCCTAAAAAGTACAAAAGCGACAGAGTTTGTATTTGTGTAATTATGGTCAGATTTCATAAACAAAAGAAGCAAAAACAGATCACTATCAGGCATGTCCCTTTCAAGAAGTTAGCTGTTTGCCAAACTATCTCAACCTTTTGTTGAAAGAACATGGTTTTCAATATTGATGATAAATATAGGATAGAAAATTTGAAAAAGAAAACTATCATCAAGACTCAATCAAAACCCTATTGAACAATGCATTCTGGGACAAAAGCAACACAAAGCAGCTGGGAAGCCAGAAGAATCCAATGTATCCTGGGACACAAGCAATACAAAGCATGCTGGGAAGCCAGAAGAATCAATGCATTGATACAGGAAAAAACAAGAAATACACTGAGAGAATTATCAAAGCTACATTGTTTTTGACAAAGCTATATACTAATATATACTTTTTGAAAAATGAACTTCATCTTTATACCCTTTTTATTTTATCATACATAAAGACAGAGGTAGGAAGAATCCACCTTTCTCACAGAATAACTCAAGTTTTTCACATTTCTTCCACACAGTTTACAGTCATTACACTTATCAAATATGTTAAAAATAGATTTTTGCCTAGGATGACTGGCAGTATATTTTTTGTTTATGACACTGCCCATAAATATTTACAAAAGATCCCCTCAGCCTGTAAATTTAAAACTGATTTTATTTTCTCTCTCTTTCTGTTGTATCTGCTAATACTGGTAGGAACTGGTTCCACCTGGTCATCTGCTCAGACTGTGGACATTTTCAGACTGCCAACAGTCTCCAGTTCAAATGGGTGATAGATCCAAACTGGTTCATGTACATTCTGAAATATATCATACTTTCTGGTTTGATATTCTGAGTTTACCTTACTCTGTTCTATATCTTCACAAATAAGTCATAGAACCCCTTTCCCCCTAACATTTACTGTTAAGCTGTTCATCTATTGGGCTTCAATGTCCTGAAACCAGTCAGAAATGCACTGAACTAGTTTGGATCACATACTGTTGTTTCGGAAATCTGATGTACACATATTTACAATGTCCGATTATCTGAAAGTAGTTTGAACTGGTCCAAACCGGTCCTAACCAGATTTTGCTGTCAGTGGTCAAACGGGATTGGACCAATTTAATGATACATTGTTGCACACATGCCCTCATTTGACTTTGCCAGCTGACGGTGGCTTTGTAGGAGTGCTGCTTCGGCCAAACTTTGTAACTCTGTTGAGAGGTTCCTTCTTTTTCTCCGGGATGCCGTTCTCTTTGATGCCATTTTGTTCGTTTATCGCGACACCATTTTGTTTCGGCGTGTTTTTGTTCTGCGTTTTGGCGTCTCTTTCCACTCGTTTCCTGTTTTCTTCCTCCAATGCCTTGCCCATGTCTGTGTAGTATTGGAGTGCTGCCCTCACTGGCTGAATAATCTGCGGCTGTAGGAGAAAGATAACAGTAACTTGGTAAAGAGTGACATCTACCAAACTGCAGTTACAAAGCCAGGCTAAATAACTTGCATAAATGTATTCTTCATGTTGGCTAGGACCAAACTAACATACCAGGCATATTAAAGGAGAGAACTTTTCAAAACAAATTTTACAACTTTTGAGCTAAAAACTTGAGGGCACAGTGGATTTTACATACAGAGCTAGGAAATTATTATGTAAAGATGATAAGAAATCCTCAATACAAACTGTGATATACCAATATTTGCAATAGTGAAAAACAAATTGAAAATTTTGATGTGGATTAGCAAAACGCTTTGAAGGTAGATTGAGAAAACCAGTTGAAGGGACTCCTATATGCAGTAACTGTTATGAATTTCAGACAAAAATGAATCCATCCTAACATGGACTGAATGAGTTCATATTAACATGGATTGAAAAATGCTATTGAAAACAGGCAAATCAAAGCAAACTGAGGTTGTGCTGGGGTTGCGTATGAAATGATTGAGAAAACCAGCATAACGTAGGCTGTACTTTCACCAACACTCCCCTAACCTCGCCTGAATAAAATGCAAAACACACTTTGCCATAAACACTTACATCCAGTTCTGGAAGCAGAGCTCCTGCCGCCTCAAACAACGGAAGCAAGACAAATCGGATAAAGCCCGTCTGTGATGAGGGTTTGGTTACTTTGTCTCTATCCATAAACGGCGCCACCGGTAATCCCTCCAGCTTCTCAACATCACTCTGAAGTAATGAGACAAAATTAAGGAGGAAATATGATACGGGGAAGATGATAAGACTATGTTCTCTGATTTCTTCCACAGGGTGAGCAACGAACTATATACCTTGACCTATCAGACATCATGAAATGTATCACTATGAGTGTTTCTAGATCTGAGGAATAAATCACCTCAGCTTTGCCTCTGTTTGAAATCAGAAATGAAACGGGTCTCTCTGGTAACTCGGCTGGAAAATTCAGATTCTTGATTTTCTTTAGTGAGAATGGGAATAACCAATACTTCATGGTGATGGACATAAATTATTGATTTTTTCACAAAAATGAGATACAACACAAGACACTTTTTCTGCTTTTTCAAAACTTGAAGCAAAGCAAAGAATGGAAGGCTTTCTTGAAAACTACAAAATCATGTTTTCTACTCAACAGTACCAAGGTACTTATTTAATGCCTTAGTGTCATTAAATTTCAAGTCACATTAGAAATCTATGAATTTACCATTGAATAAATTCTACAGAAGCAAATGTGTATGTAAACTTTTATGGCACTGCTGAAAGGAAACAAAAATTACTTGGCATTTTATGAATGTTCTACATGATACTGTCATGCATCGCAATGTAAAGAACAAAACTGAATTATAAAACCTACCCTAACATTGTATAACTGACAGTACTTTTCGATGACATTTTTTGTAATTTAACC
Organism: Ptychodera flava; assembly: GCF_041260155.1. Lineage (NCBI taxonomy): Eukaryota > Metazoa > Hemichordata > Enteropneusta > Ptychoderidae > Ptychodera > Ptychodera flava. The sequence goes on along the minus strand of NC_091934.1, from coordinate 37,493,866 downwards.
TGTTCATCCCAATACCCTGTAAAAAGGTCCACAATCATCATTGATAACAATGGGTTTGGACCAAACCATGGTGTTGAAAGGGTACAGAGACACCATAACTTCCTTTGGACCATTACAATGTATAGGATATAACAATGTATGGACAGCTACCAACCTGATTGAAGAATTCTTGTAAAAGACAGTCCAGCCATGGCTCTGAAACATCCATCGGCCGAGCTTCGTTTGAGATATCAGATACTTTAATAAGGATCATCATAAGCTGAAAGAAAGTGAAAATGCACAAAAGATGATAAATTAACTTATCATCAAATCCAAAATGACATTTAAAGCTTCCTGTAAATGGTCAGTCTTCTGTTAGATAATGTGATTTTAATGATTGCTAATTGCATGCCTGATAATCTTAATGCTTCGCCGACGACGTGACATTTAAAAAGTGCTTCCATTTCTTGACCTTTGAAAAATTGTTACACAAGATCTTTCTTTGTTTACCGCAATCTCAGAGAACTTACATTCATCTGATACAGCTTGTATATCATCTTTACAAATGGGTAAACTAACCAGTCAAATGCTTCATGTAAGTTCATTGTTACCGGTATGATCTTTAAGAATAACATTATTCTGTCTGGTAAGTACAGATGGCTTTGTAAGCTTGGACTCAAAAAGTCACACTCTCCCTCAATCTATCTATGCATTTCGTCTCATCAATGCAAACAGATCGTAACTGACATTTCGGTTAAAATCATTCTTTTTCTTAAAATGATCCGAATGACTTGTCACATTGGCTTAGATTCTAGCAAAGTAAAATATTTGTGTGGAACCAATATTTATTAAAATATGTTTGCATTCAGATTGTGGAGTCAAGTATCAACAAAGTGACTTTTGGGCACACCTGGTATTTGCAGTTACGACCCCACAACACTGAATTAAAAATTTATATAGGTTCATAACTTGCTTTGTATCAAACACTTCACTCAAATGGAAAGACAGGGACACGTCTGGAAGTCAGGGGTGGCATACATATGTATGTATGTACACATATTGTAGTATTGTACATAATATTATTATGACAAAACAATGTGTGCATGTGCATATTTATATATGTACATAATAACATAACAGATCATGTGTATGTGTGCGTTCACACACACATATGCATGTACCTATGTGATTGTTTAACCCTCTGAGTACTGTAAATTTTTCCCACCAAAATGTTAGCGCAACATTTTACCAATTATTAAGAATTTTCTATAATTTTTTGGACCAAATAGACATCATGTTTTGTTGGGTACAGTTTTTAATCAAAATTTGGCAAAAATCTGAAATAATTGACTGAAGTATATTTTATAACGGCAACAAAAGTTGACTTTGCTGCTCAAAGGGTTAAATACATGTAATATTGTAACAACTAAACAAATGTGTGCACACACACACACAAATGTGTATGTATGTATATATATATATATATATATATATATATATATATATATTTATATATATTCATATATATATATATATATATATATATATATATATATATATATAATATGCCTTTGCACTTACTGTGTCCTTGTGATCTTTGCTGGTAAAATCAAAATTCTCTGACAGACCCTTGAACTTGTTGAGAATTTCATTGTGCCTGGCCATGTCGGTTGCTAGGATACAGCGAATCATGTTCTCTCGTATCCTCTTGAACTGGTCTGGCGAAACATTCTTGAAGAGATTGCAATCCGGCTGGAAGTAAAAGCACAGATAATTAGATGACATCATCCACACTGCCTGTACAGCCTGTTACATCAATCTTTATCTTGACGTCAAATGCTTTGTGCCAGAGTCCTCAATGGTATTTATTCTACTGTATGCCAAACACCCGAGGCCAGACTACACACTATCAATTACATGCCAAGAGGTAAAACCTGCTTAAGGTAAAATGCACTTCAGGGATAGATATTTCGACTCTTAAACTTTTACAATTCTTTTCTGATCTACTACTTGTGGCTCATTTTAAAGCTCTTGGTGAAAGAAATATTTTCACTATATTAGTTTTTCAAAAACCAAATTTTTATTTTTCCCATAGGGTTAACACATGGATGGCAGCCATTTTGAATTTCAAAAACTGGATATTAAATGATAGGTAATTTGTTTCCCTAGTTCAAAACTTTGCACAGTAACCCCTGATTTTTATTCTTGATTGGGTAAGAGAATAGTTGAAAGTTTCATTAAAGCGAGTTTGAGCAGAAGTGTCAGTTTTCATTTTCAAGCCGCGTAATACCTTAATGACAATTCAGAAAAATTTATCAGCATACTCTATTGTGATCCTTCCACCCCTATATCCATGTTCAGAAGTTCATCTGAACTACAGAAAACACAAGACGGTTGGATCAAACCATGGAGATGAAAGGGTTTGCATAATTTAGGATTGATTAACTTCAGCATACGGGTACTCGACTATAACTCCGTCACCCTAATTTTCCAATCTGTGGAGCCACCCACCCCTATAGAATATAATAGAATATAATAGATCCAAACAAATCATTTGGGGGGTGGGTTGTTTGACGTAATAGTACTGTATTCTTCCTTTTTCCTGGTTTTACCCATCCTACTGATTTGGTATTTTTTTCGTTTGACATTTCAGAAGCTAGCAACTTGGTTTATTTACTATACACCATGATACTTGCCATGACAAATTACTTGGTAGAGCAAAAAGGCTTGGATGTTAAAAATGACCCTTTACATAAAGTTTTCAAACCAGTAAATAAACCATTTGCTTTAATGGCATTGTAAAATTGCCAGCACTTCTCGGCGACAGACAGATGGACCCTGCTTTATGAGGAACTATGTGAGTGGAATACATTCTCACCATTGCTAGGATTTCCCACTAATTAGCCAAGCATTTCTACATCCTGCAGAGCCATTCATGGAATTTATGAAATGTTGGAATATTTATGGCAGTGACAGGGATCACTTTCTGGACCGTCTCTTCAAGACACTTCATATACCGGGCAATGTTTCTGTAAAAGTCAACCTACATAACCATAAAAAATTGCAAAAATAGGCATTTTGATGCCGGTACTTGATCCATTTGTGTAGAACAGAAACCACAGGCTTGTACAAAATTTTTTTTTGAGTAAGTATGTATGTGTGCATTGTAGAAATGCATTCTTACCTTTTCCAGAATTTCAAAGGCTACTGCACAATGGTGGTTTTCAAGGGGGGATATATCGTTATATCTGAGAGCTAGCTCAGTCCTTGCGTTTACCTACCGGTACAAAAGAACAATCATATCCTTTTTAATCATTACATAGCTTTAGGTGTTCTGTTATGCTTCGCTAAATAATGTGAGACAACATATTTTGCAAACTGAGATAACAGAGATCACTTGTAGGTTGACAATTATTGTATGAGACAATCTCATTTGCTGAAGTCAAAGAGGCAATATGGAATGTAGGAATATCATGTGATATACTTTTAACCAATCACAGATCACATCAGCAGGGTGATCACTGATATTATTGACCTACCTGATATGCATTATTATATCCCGGGTGGTCTAAATCATGACATATGGCTGATGTTATAAGTGACATTGTATCAAGGGGTCCAAGTCTGTCACATAGGTTGGCGAGCCACGCCATCCCATACATCTAAACAAGAATTTGTGAAACAACTATGTTAAACATATAAAACAAAAGTCAGCTCTCAAGCTGCCAAGCTTGGTCTAGAGTGATATACATATCAGAATGCAGACTTGAATATGGGGCAATATGATTTATTATTGAATTCCCTTCTGGGGGCAATATGATTTTATTATTGAATTTCCTGCCTGTCTTATTTTGAAAGCTTGTGTTGACATCTATTTGGTGACTTCACCATGCTAATACTAAGAACGTGTGATGAATACAAAGACTTGTGGAAATATTTTCAGGAAATGCTACAAAAAACCTGAGGCAAATACTATGGTATCATTGAAACTGACAGGTGAAATTTAGTCTATGTGATTGAAATCAAACAATTCACGTATTCACAATATCCTTCATAATTCCTGATGGAAAGTAATAAATGAATAGTTACAGTAGATAGTCCAAGTTGAAGTTGAAACTATATCAGTTTTGCTTTTTTGCTATCTATACACCTTCTTTCCCCTCCTATTCCTGTATGTCTATCTGTACCCTCCCTCCCTCTCTCTCACTAAAGATAGGAACACGAGGGTACAAAGAGAAGCACCTACCATTTGTGCCACACAGAAACAGTGTTTGAAATTATGGAATGGTACATGATTATAGTGTCTATAAACTTCAAAAAGAAAGTTCTGTAATACTGGCATCTGAAAAGAAAAACAAAAAATCCAAATGAATACAAAAATACATCTGTCTTCTCATGACATATTTACAATATTTTATGCACAAATCAGTTGCTTTTCAGAAACGTCAAACAAATTACAATTTCCAAAAATTATTTTGTGTTAATTTTCGATGGTGTAAAATCCATCTCTCACTTCAACCAAACAAATATGGAATCAAGAAAAAACATATTGGTTTTTAAGTGTTGGTCACTTCATAGAGTTTTGATAGGCACGTGAACCAGAAGTCAATTACAGTACACAGATTTCTGGTTTATTTAAGTTTTCTACAAGAAAGATTTAACTGTGTACAGATTACAGAACACACACATGTGGTGACAATAAAGTGCCACATTATTAATGTTCGTAAAATATTTCGCACAGACAAATAAACAAACAACCAACCAATAAATAAATAAATATATAATCTTGTCCACTCTTTTGTCAATAAGCCATTGTACCATCGTTTGTGGTCAACACCTAATTTCGACTTACCTCAATATTAAATGTTTCAACAAATTCTAAATCTATATACATTTGTTGGAGTAGTACCAACATTTCAGCGTCTTCCCATTGCCAATTGTCAAATGTAGGTTTCCTGAGGTAGAGTTTGACGTTTTCTGCCATTTGAACATTGCTGTAAAAGAGAGAGAGAGAGAGAGAGAGAGAGAGAGAGAGAGAGAGAGAGAGAGAGAGAGAGAGAGAGAGAGAGAGAGAGAGAAAATAAATGATAGATGAATTTCTTCGTATCAAAAGATTCATCGGAAGAATGTTTTAATACTGGGTTAAAAACTATCAAAAATGTGTTGCATTTCAAACTGTACAGTACAGCAGTTTTGATAATCTATGTTCTATCGAAATTCCAGTTTGTTGAAGTCTGCATCTTTGAGTTTTGTAATTTTTGTCTTACCACACTCCTTGAGTGTGTTGTCGAGCAATAAAATATTGTATTGTATTGTAGTAACAAGAAAAATAAAATTCTACAAAATTTGCAGTATATCACACATCGAAGTAACTGAGGTTTAAGGTGCTACCTGTAAACCATTAACCATTCTTCAAGACAAGAAATTAATACTAAAATCATTTAACATACAGAAAATTATATTTGAATCACTTCAAATCTAAGAAAATATGTCATTGTTTGTTTGCATACATGCTAGTCTAACCTTGTTGCTACAACCATTTTAAATTTTCCGGCAAGAACACAATATCTCTGACATCTTGATGACTCACCTAATTTTCCTAAACTTTTCCCAAACCCTCCTTTCTTCTTCTTCTGTTTTTCTGAGTCTTTTGTTTGTGTAAAATGGCGGTGAGTTTTCTGAAGGAATTTCTTTGAAAAGTCCAAGCCAACTTAAATGTTCAACACTCTGCAAAGAGACAAAGATGATCACAGAGCGTATCATTCTGAAAAATTTACTTAGCATTGTTGGAAAGCTTACCTTTTAAGGTAGAATATGCCTCGGGGACAGATATTTAGACTCTCAAATTTTTAATATTTTTTTCTGATTTACCACTTGTGGGGGCTCATTTAAATGCTCTTGCAGTAAAAAAATTTTTGTTTCATTTTTCGAAAATTGAAAATTTTATTTTTCCCCATACAGTTAACACACGGATGGTGATCATTTTGAATTTCAAATATCAGTAAATATTAGGTAATTTGTTTCTCTAGTACCAAAATTTGCACGGTGACCCCTGATATTTATTCTTGACTTGATAAGAGTATGGTTGAAAGTGTCATTTAGGAAAGTTTGAGCAAAAGTTTACATCTTTCATTTTCGAGGCACATACTACCTTAAAGAAGAAAAATATCACAGGCAATTTATATCAGTTTGTTTTTTTATAATATACAGGAATTTCATAATTCTTCGTAAAAAGTGCAAAATTTTCAGCCAATGATATTTTTCCACTGATTAAGTCATTATCATTTAATTTGCATATTCAAACTGTTCATTAATACAGTTTGCATAAATGAATACATTTATTTATGATCTCTAACATTAAATATTTCTACTGACTGATATATGCCACGTCAAACACTGTATTTTTCAACATAGGACACACACATTACATAGTTAATGAGATATATGGCACAAGAAATTTTAACATCAAAGGGTTTAAGTGCCACTACACTTAGCAGGACTTTAATAGCTAACATCTCCTACATTCAGTTAGCTGTCAAATCCAAAATGTGTGCTGTTTATATGGTATATGTATATTTATGATTGAGATTGTGCTCTGAATACAAATGAGATAAAACACTGAATATAATTTTTGTCATCTGAATCAAATGATAGCTACAGAAAATGTTTGCTCTTTTAACTATTTGTAGAAATAATTAACAAACTATCAAAAAAAATTGTTCATACAACTGAGACCTACCTCTAATTTTTCCCTGAATTGTTCAACTTTATTCCTAAGTTCATAGACTATCGATGGTGTCTCTCCGCCTTCTGTGACAACTTTCCTTTCCATGTTTTGTAACCTGCAAAGATTTACAACATAAATTCCAATGAGCAAATTTATCCCCTCACAATGACTTCACCCCTTTCTAAGATAGACTGTGCCACAGGGACTGCTTTCCGTACTCTGGAAATTTTTCCAATATTTTTCTGCCAGCTGCTTGTGTTCACTCATTTTGAAGCCTGTGAAGTGTAGATATACTTCTTACAATCTCGTTTTCTGTTTGCCTTCTGAAATACACTGAATTGGCATTTTTCAACCAATATTGTCAAAATCTACCAGAGTAGAATATGAACTTTAAAGGTATGTAGTCACCTGTAATCTAAATATGCCAATATATGGTCAAAGGGGCGTTCCTTGGTATTCAAAATGCCAATGTGAGGGTGGTGTTTTTAAAAAGCGGCCACCCGCTTAAAATCTGTGATTGGTTAGATTTTCTCTTTCCATGGTAACTGTGGCAAAACTGGAACAGGTGACAGTATACCTTTAATGTAAATGTCTCTACATTGTGAAATTCAAAGTTGCATTTTCCTGTTTTTTTCACCAGTTTATTTTGTGCCAATGTACCGGTATGGTAAATTTCTCCCACTGGCCAACTGTTACAAGACGATTACTCTGGTAGAAAACCACACAGATGTAAATGATGCATATTTACATGCCATCCAATCAGAGATATATTGGTCATCGCAAATGGAAACTACTACCACATGGAAACTGATCAACATCAACTCGGGTTCAGTAGAATGGTTGAACAGAATGGCTGTGAACAACTTTATAGAAATATACCTTCACACACATACAGGTTGCATTGACAAGTAGAACATTCAACATTGTGACGTGATTTTGGGAGCAAACCTTAAGAAAGTGTATTTTATAGACGGAAAGAAAAAGCTGAGAAAACAGATCATATGTTATAGGTATCAAATGGAGCTCAAATAATATCAAATAACAGGGTCTTTGTCACTTTAGAGATTTAAAAATATAAGCTCTTTTTGGTATTTATATATAAAACCAAATATGAGCTAAAAATATGAGGATTAAACCTCCTTACCTTCTTTCCATTCCAGCAAGATCGAACCCTAATTGTGTGGCTGAAGAATCTGTAAAGATAGTACCTCTATTTTACTCACAATAATGAAAGGATAAATTATTCCAAAAGAAGGATGCCTGTGAAATATCAATCTGCTTGATTGAGAACTTGAAAATTCATGAAAGTAAAAAGTAATCAAATATTATGAACAATAGTTCTCCCAGATTTGATTGCAACGGAAGTTGAGAACAGATTGCATCAAAATTTTTCACACATCAGTAATGAATTTTTAGAAAACATCAAAAGAAGTCGTAGAAGGTTTCTGAGCAATTTTCCTCAGTATCCGTTGTTTATTAAATTGTCAGGTAACAAGCGCAATCATGAGATGAAAAGAAAAGATTTACCAATAAGCAAGAAGTAAAAAGACAACATTATTCTGGTTGAGAAATCTGCACAAATGATTATCTATAAAAAAGTGAACTCTATTATCTACAATAGAGAATTGGCCATGAAAACTGGTTATGATTGCATAAACTTCGTTTTCCAGGAGCTCTTGAACAGCGCCACCTACAGTTCAAATGAAGAAATGTACTCCTCTGTGAGTTCATAAATCTTTGTCCTCAAGGGGTTTAGGATTTGGAGCAGACAAACGTGTTATATACACACCACTGGGAAAAAGAAAAGACTATTTGGAAGCCTAACGGGCTATAGAATCATTATTTATACTCTACCAGCTGTGAAAAAGGCCATTAGAACATTCACAAAATGCAAATTGAATGAGATTACGATGCAAGAGATTGATGGACGGGCCTCTCGTTTTTGACCTTTTGTGGACAGGAATTGCATGACAACGAGCTGTGCACTGTCTAAACTGCCAGGATTTTTCTGTGGGCACCAAACCACAAATATGTATCACTTTTGGAATTTATCCACTGCCAAATTTGACACAAAATTTTACTGAAAAATCTGCTTAGGATTCAGATTTTCAATATTGTAATCAGTTGAAAAAATGTGAAAACAAGTGGTGTAAGACATGGGCACAGAAAGTGCACATTGAAAGGTGAATTTTGTGATACGTGACAAAACCTGGAATGAAATACTGGAATGGAATGATTTAAATTGGATTTTCCAGTTTGGACTTCCTGATTTGGAACGACTCAAAAATGGCATTTCCAATTTAGAATTGTACCATTTAAGTATTCCAAAGCCAGCCAAATGCTAAATTTGCTCGACTTCTGCTATGTTAAACACACCATAGTGCAGGCTCATTAAATAGAAGTCTTATGAGAAAAGAAAATATTACTGTAGCGTACATTCAAATCAAGGTAATACGGTTCACACAAAACTGTGCATTTTGTATCCCAGTAGAAACACTGAAACAACACATGCCATATCCACAAGTGTAAGTGTTTTCTGTTGATGACGGTTTCATGTTTTCATATTTTTTAACTCTTGCTTTGACATATGGGAAAACGTCATTGTCACACTATAGTGTAAAAATGTTCTTTTCCCTGACTAGTTAAGGTAGTATGCGCCTTGAAAGTGAAAGACTTAAAGCCTTTACTCAAAATTTCCCCAAGGAGTACTTCAACCATTTTCATTCAAAATCAAGAATAAAAATCAGGGGGTCACCGTGCAAATTTTGGTACTAGAGAAACAATTTTACCGATATTTGAAATTCAAAATGGCCACCATCCCTGTGTTAACTCTATGGAGAAAACTAAAATTTTTGATTTTTGAAAAACCAAGCTGGTAAAAAGTTTTCTTACACCAAGAGATTTAAAATGAACCCCCACAAGTGGTAGATCAGAAAAGAATTGTAAAAGTTTGAGAGTTGAAATATTTGTCCCCGAGGCGCATTCTACCTTAAAGAAAAATGTGGTAGTCTAAAATTTAGACAATACTGATACAATGACTCATTCTATATCTTGGCTAAGCTGTGAACTACCCTACCAGAATATCTCATGCTAAATTGATGCTAAGCAACCTTTCTACGCATCCAGGCTGGTAAATTGTCTTATCTATTCGCTATCACATGATACACTTTTCAAATATATTACACCTTTGTTATCCACAAGGTTGACCTTGCATGGAGCAAATTGCTCTTTTGTAACTGTTTTGTGATATCAAGTATACACGGAATACTTGCATAAAGTCTCTCAGTGTAAAAAGTGAAATCTATGCATAACTTTAAAAGTGTCAGGCACTACCCCTTTCATGAATGCAAAGATATGATTTTGTTTGTGATCTCTAACAAGACGAACTATTCCATTCAAACTTAGTTTCCTTTGACAAATAAGCATTACCACAATGTAACTGAAAGCCGTTTAATTATTCACATCTATATATGAAAGGCACCACCAATAAAGATCTGATTACAAGAGCGTGCGTAAGGTGCAATTTTTTATGTATTTTATATGGTGTATATTCAATAATTCATTCAGCCATGAATGTTGAGAGTTATGCACTGAACTTGATTTTACTGCAGAGCCCTGAACTGAACATTGAATCTTGTCTGGCTTCAAGCATCTGGTGGAGGCTTATGTGTACAGTTGACCAGTATTTCAGTATGTTTCAAGTGAAAAACTTATCATATCAAACAAAATTCATGAAAAAAATGCTCAGAAAAGAGCAACTTTGTCCCTTTCATTCGGCCTTCACACAATTGCCCTCCTTCTCCATCATGTACCGGTACTGTACCCTATAGACTTTAAACCTTTTCTATCTGTTGTGTTCCCCAGACTTTACACCCATTACGCCCATTTTATCCTCACGTTAGACTTTAATCCCAGTTCTCTATTCCCTGTGTGGTATACGTTCAGTTACTCACACGCCCATTTCTCAGTCACATCTGGTTCCTGGTAACAAGCTTCGCAATTTACACTAAACCACGCGAGAAAACGACAAGAAAGATCATGGTTCAAACCTTAATGACTCAAAAAACTGTGAACAAGGTACATTAATATTTACAAAAGCTTAATTGGATCGGGGACTACTGTTTTGTTAGGGTTGATGGATGGTCGTTGATGCTCATAACGGATTATGCAGGATAGACAGGGACAGAAATGTTTGCACATTTTTGTTTTCGACGTGAGTTGTCATCACTGTGTTGGCACAGAAACTGGGTTGGTGTTAAAAATTGTTCACCCTGTGGGTTTTTATCCATCGATGGTCACAACCTTCTTGTCCTCTTAAACACTGGGGATTAAGACTAAATGATGTTCCAAAACATTTGCTGTGTGTTTTATATAAAAAGACATCATATTTGTAAGTTTGCTGTCATAGTGCGTACTTTTTCTGGTACAGACAGCTCATGGGGTTTTCAAAGTAGTCTAGTGTAGCCTTTCCAAAGAACTAGCTTTGTCAACTACAGCGGGGAAAAATATATACAGCACCAATGGGTGTTTATCATGTAATCTTTTTAAAGTATATTCTCAAGATTTTTATTACAGTGCTTGCCTTCCGGACAACACATGTGGCACCAGTTCATCCACTATTAAGTCCGAGTCACCGTGGCAACCTGACATTTTCAAGCACTTGTTCAGATTGATAAAGCACATTCAAGTTTTGCTGGAAGAGGAATTACAATGAAAGCAAAAATCATCCGCCCATGGCCCATCTGGATTTTACGATCATAGTTTGTACTAGTCTAAGACCTCTCCTCATTTACAGTGTATGCTACGCTCCAAATGAAACATATAATGAAGGAAATGAAGGCAACTTCACAAATTGGTTCTACCTTTCTTAGTGATACGATATAGTGCATGGATTAATGCAGTTTTCTAATATCGGGAAACACGGCGATACACCAGTGAATCGATGGTGTTTTGACCTCGGTCATGTGACCGGGGTAAGCTTTCGGTGGGAGCATATGGTACACAGTAACTGAGGACAGGTCCAAGACTATATTTGTACGAAGATGACAATCATACTGAATGCGAGATACAGAGAGAAGATGGCATAGTATCCAACCTGGTGGTACTCTGCTTGGATTACAGCTAACATAATAATAATAATAATAATAATAATAATAATAATATTTTATTGCTTGCTTGTAAACATAGGATTTATATCACATTTGTGGCAATAAAAGTGTGATACAAAAATAAGTTCGAACTTCTCTCCAATAAAGTAATACAGTATAATAACAGTAGCTAATAATAAATATAACTAGGTATTTCTTCGTTGATATAAAATAAAAATATAATCTACAAGTTTTTCATTAAAAGATAACTCTTGCTTTGTTAGTAGAGAAATAAGCTGATTTTCAGTTGTATCATTTGGGAAATTAATTTTACTGAAAAAGTTCTTTCTGTGGACTTTCTATTTCTGACAGACTAATAAAAAGTGTGTTTCATCTTCAATACTGTTGGTGTTACATTGATTGCAGTATCTTTCAGTACTTGAGGTTTTTGGAACAGTGTGTCTCCCTTTTTCAATTGCTAGATCATGATTGCTTATGCGAAGTTTGGTGAGTAATTTTCTTTTCTCACCTTGTAACTGTGTTAAGTAGGGTTCTAATCTAAAATGATTTTTATTTTGGTATACATTCTTAATTTACTATTTTCATCAGTGATCAAATTTTTCCAAAAGACCTCATAATTGTTTGTCAAAGTTGTTTTCATTAATCTAGCTATAACTTTTTGGTGTTTAACTGACACAATGCAAGAACCTGTCCAGCCATATTACATCAATCAAGCTTTGCATCACATGTGGGAATATGAGATCACCAATTCCTGAATGAGCTCTTAATAACACAGCAAACTTGGAATTGCTTCAGATATCATACTCAAATTATTTCCATATCATTTTTATAGCTGCATATATTCACTAAGAAGATGTTTCAGTATTTTACTTACATTATTAACAGACTAACTGAGATTAAATCATGAATTGCCATTCAAAGTGTCTTCCAATGCATATACATTCCTTCATATCACTAAGTTGGATCTCAAATATAGATGTAAGTGCTGTTCTTCGTAATTAAAGAGACAACATTTATGGTAACGCTTTCACCACAATGGTTTGGCCCAGACCCCTTGTTATCCATGGTGACTATGGACCTGTCTACTGCCAATTAGGGTGAACAGCTTGAACTATTTTTAATTGGACTTTGGAGAGGTAAAATGACCAAATGTGAGCGAGACATATTGCACAGTTCAGGATGTGTACTGGCTGAAAAACTCATTTCTATAGAAAGGTCTGCATGAATACGGATAAAAGGAACTTATGACAGTGCTGGATGTAGATTATGTAGACTGTATGGGTATTTTATTGGAATAAATATCGGAATATGATGTACATACACCTCTACCAAATTTGTATCCAGTACTCTTATGAAACAGAAATTTAGAACTATGACAACCCATGTGGGATTGATGCAGAGGGTTGTACTGGTTGTCACAAAGATAAGTTTGGAAATGGAGGATTTAAATTCAACTCATGTCCTGACTCCTGTGAGCAGGAGTCTATTCCTTGTAAGATGTGAGGACTGCAGTGGCGGATATTCATTTGTAACCCTTTTGCCACCATGGTTGGCTGGCCCAAACCCGTAGCTAGGGACCTGTTTACTGGGGAATCGGGGCGACAGGGTTGAAGCATTATGCCAGATGTGTTTTTCACCCATTTGCTTATCTCTCTTCATGCAGATGTTCAAGAGTACACACAATACCTATGCACCAGATACCATTCAACAACAATCAATTAACATTTCAGTATTGATTATTTATTACAGATCTTCATCTCTCCTTAAAATACCTCAACAATTATCCCTTTTGACGTGGCACTTTGCTCCGTAGTCCAATACAATAGTCCAATGTCGGCCCATATTGTTAATATTTGTGGGTCAGCCTGCGTTGTGGAAGATAGGGAAAATTCGTAACATCTTAGATCAGAGCACTATGGAGAAACTTGTTCACGCTTTCATCACGTCTTGTTTAGATTATTGTAACAGTTTGCTTTTTGGCCTGCCAGCTTATGAAATTCAAAAGCTGCAAACGATTCAGAACTCTGCAGCTTGTTTAGTTACTAGAACAAGAAAAACCGATCATATCACACCTTGTCTTTACAGATTACATTGGCTTGCAGTTAAGCAAAGGATAGAATTCAAAAATCTTAGCATCACTTTTAAGATTCTAAATGGTCACTTTCCAAAGTTTTAGGTGAATTGCTTACAGTCCGTGACACTCAGTGTACACTTCGCTCTCACTCCAGTGTTGTAAATTTATATCAGCCAATAGGAAACACAGTGTATTACGGTGATAGGGCTTTCTCAATTTTTGCACCCCGCTTATGGAATTCTCTGCCATTACATATTCGAGCGGTTCAGTCATTGGATGTTTTTAAAAGTAAACTGAAAACTCACCTTTTCACGTCTTTTTATTCGTAATTTTTGTAGTTTTTATGATGAGTTTTTATAACATGTTGCTAATTTTAACTTGCTTTTTTACTGTCAGTTTAAAACAATTTTATGTTTCATCCTTCTATTTGTTGATTTTAAGTGTAAAGCGCATTGAGATTATTTTTAATGTAATGCGCTATATAAGAAATAAAGATTAAGATTAAGATTACAAAATTAGAGTTTAAATATAGGTGTTAGATGACAAGATGAGCCATAGGGTACAGGGATCAGCTATATATAGAATGAGATGGCATAGAACCAAAATTCAGGGATACAGAGACCTTCCCCTTCCTCCACCTTTCCCAGTACATTTTGATACCATCTTCCTATTTCTATCGTCATGGCCAAACTGTGGTAATCTTCTATGATGGGATTGGACAGCAATGAACAGCTAAACGTTCTACTAAAACCAAAGTACAATTTCACTGAACTCCCTGACACAATATCTAGTACACACACATTGTATCCATAATTATCTGAAACAAACGACAGAAATAAGTCTCATAAAAAAAGATGCTGTCTTTATTATAAGTAATGACTTCTACAACAGGCACACTGGAACCAGAATATAAAAATTTCTAGAAAACATGACAACCAGTCTTACCAGTAGCTATAATTTGTATAATGAGATAGGATCACTCTCATGAGCCTTTGTTGCTTGTTGTTACATAAACACATTATGGGTTTCATGCACATTAAAACACTGTATCTACTAGGTCGAGTGAAATAGGCTGTATACATGTATCAATATGATTTCATTTCCCTTCTTTGAATGTATAATTTGGTTCTGTATTAAAGCTCAAATACCAACGTTTTTAAGTACTTTTCAAGTCACAGGATATCATTTAATTTTTTCTTGACTGGCCTCTACCACACACCCTTTTAGCACTACAAGCTGTGTTGTTGTTTTTGATATATCCACCTTGTACTGGCCTGTGGACAAAGCCAGCAGCAAATTCAAATTTTCACTGAGCTTTGAACAGCGCCCTCATCACTGTGCAACAGACCTAGCAGAGGCTGTTATTACAAAATGGTTTCCAAACATAGTAAACTTCAATGAACTTAATGAAGTACTTGGTGAATGAAAAACAGAGGGTTAGTCTATATTTTTGGTGAGCATCAAACTGTTGCAAAATTTTTACACATGAACTTTATACTGACTTTATACTGCCATATTTTAAGGTATCATGCATCAATTATTTTCCATAGTCAACGTTACCCACACATATCTTGATAGTGAAGAGTAGGCACGTAACAATAGGTACTACAATAGCGTGATATAATTTTAGCTTGAATTTAAGGTATTACACACCTAAAAATTGAAAGACCAGCACTTCTGCTCAAACTTTCTTCCTCAAGGGAACTTTCAACCATTCTCTTAAAGCGCAGTGGTCGTCGCGCTGCGCGTGCGTGATTTTTTTGTTGATAAACATAAATTTTTGTAAACATAAGTCTTCTCAACTTCAATAGGAGTGAGATGGGAACAGTCCCCCACTCTGTTAAGGCCTTTGTAAGACTCAACATCATGCAATAGTAAAATATTAAGATCGAAAACGAACTTCAGTGGTGTATTTCTATCTATAAACTCGTGTAGAGCTACGAACATCGGGACACTACACTCAGCACATGTCGCTGAGTTTACTGCACGCAGACACAGTGAACAAAAAGGTTTGATCGCGCGCGATCACGTTGGTTGTACACAATGCTATGTACAGTACAGTGAAAATACATAACTAAAATGATCAACGTTGCCTATATATGTAGACCAGCAACAAGCACAATGCCTAACACAAAAATTACACTCAAGACCATGATCGGCAAGCCAGAGCAGGACACGAGAGATGTTGTTGGGAGACGGTCACCGCGTTGACGTACACGGATATAGAGAATCCGGTCCCACAACGTACCGGCCCGCGACGACTTGGCCCACAACCAACTGTTGATCACCATGTCTTACTTCTCCTAGTATTACGTGGTAAGAATAGTAAAATGACAGGAAACAATAGACAAAACGAGCGGGTTTTCGCGGCATTTGGCAGGAAAATTGCACGGCTACACCGTGCATAGACGTATCGAGAGATCCTGTGCCCCGGTCCTGTGCACGGTCATGGCAGTGATCCAACCGCTAGCTGGTGTAGGCCTACCGGTGATGGGCAAACGTCGTTGTTGTACCTCCTGATTGCCGGGTAGGTCTGAATCCTTTTTCAAGTGAGATAACCCCACATAACAAGAAGACCTATGAAAGGTCCTTCGCTTGACTTGATACCTGTACTCGGAATTCTCGTTTGCACCCCAAACGGGGTAAACTTTGTAGTTGAGTTGGATTCTCCACAGCCGAGTGAAGCGCGCCATAGACCCGGTTTGACACGGACGTTCATACAGACCACGGAACGGAATGCTTCTTGCTGCAGCGGGCATTGCTCTGCGAGCTGTAGATTTCTGTAGTTTGGGTTGTTGTCTTTGTACTCCTGTCGGGCCTCTTGAAATGAAAGCTCTCGTCCTTGCTAGCGATGTCGAAAACTAGAGCTCGGTCGTTTATAGTCTGTTGGCGTATACATGCGTACATGCGTACGTCTCGCTCTATGGCTCGAGCGATAACAGTAGCCGAGCCCCATTCAACTGATTCAAGAAAATCATGAGCAAATGTGATCTCAATCCAGCGTGCAATTATTGTTCAATATTCAGCAGATATTTAACTTAGATTAATTGACCTTTTATCGCGTGTTACATTTGGTTAGTTGGTATACATGTGACAGATCAGCCGCCATTTTAACAAGCGGCAATATCGCAAACATTACAATCAACCCGTAACATGTGCGGCGTTCTTGGATTTGTTTACAACAGAGGGGGACCCCCTCAGGAGGATGCGCAGCGCGACGACCACTGCGCTTTAACAAAGCAAGAATTAAAATCAGAGGTTGCCGTGCCAAGTTTGCTACCAGGGAAACACAAAGTACCTAACATTTATCCAAATTTAAAATTAAAAATGGCTGCCATCCCTGTATTAACTCTACAACCAAAAACAAAATCTTTGATTTTCAAAAAACTGAGATGGTGAAAACTTTACTTCACTCAAAGAGCTTCACAATGCGCCCAACATATGGTACATAGGAAAAGAATGTAAAAATTTAAGAGCCTGAATATCGATCCCCGAGGCACATTCTACCCTACATCATGAAAATTATATGAAATGTTTAACCCTTTCACCAGCATGGTTTGTCCCAAATCCATTGTTTGCCATGGTAAAGTTGGACCTGTATACAGGGAACTGGGGGTGAAAGGGTTAAGGCACTAGGGCTTTAATGATTCTAAGTTGTTACAACCAATTTAAGTATGGGGCTTCTTGCCAAGCATTGAAAGACATATTTCCTGTTCAAAGTACATTTTATTTTTCCAGACAGGAGAATCTCAGTTATTTGGACTCTACAGAACAACTCAACAGTTTATTGGAAACGGTCCCATCAATGTTTGCTGATGTGAATATCATACATAAGGGTTACCAGAGCAAAGGTCTACCTACTCATGAAATGAATGAGCCCTGGTTTATATTTATGAGCATCAAAACAAACATTGCAGAAATCTAAAGATGACAAAAAAGGCTGAAAAAATAAAAACTGAAATTATTGAACCTCATTTCATTACCCAGAGTTCACAGTTTCAGGAGATTCTTAGCAGAACTGTATGGAAGATTGGAAAAGGTTACAAAGTTTTCAACTTCTGCTTCATTATTCAGAGTTTTCAATTTAGGGAGCATCTTAAAAGAACTGTACAGAAGATGGGAAAGATCATAACAAGTACAGTTCTAAATTAGTATCCAGAGTACTCAATTTTGGGAACAAGCCGCACTAATTACACACTATAATAAACTGTTATTGACACATGTATTTTGACTGGCAATATTTCTAGTGTGATAACAGGGTACTGCCTAGTGCCATTTCACAATTTGAATTTCAGTTCTGTTGATTTGTGTTGCAATCCCTTTTTTCTGTTCTATTCTCTGTAGGATGTTGAAGCACCTCTAAAATATTTACTTTCTTCACATGATTTGTAAGTTGGTAAAAGTACATTGAACTGTGGTAAATACTGTAATCTATGCTTGTTGTTGTGGCAACCAGAGAAGGCACTTGATGAAACACTTAGTCATAACGCCGTCATAAATTCCATCATAAATCAGGCAAGTTGATAGAAAGTATTACGGTATATTTTCCTGCACTGTCTGCAACATGGATTAATGAAAACAATTTACATTGCACTGCACACCCAGTCCACACTGGATTAACTTAGTTTTTCCTTCGTGCTTGGAATATGACGATAATGTAAGCTGTGATATCTTCTTACTTGAGGAGATAAAATTCAAACATGTTGTTGTGTTATCCAAAATTTGTCTAAACACAAAATTTTATGCTCCTGCAGGTGATGTTGAGGTTACAGTATATCTTTTAATTTATTTTAGTAAATACAGCATGCATGCTGGTGGAATTTTGAGATATTACCTGAATCTTCATGAATCAATAATCTGTACCATGCTTGCTATGATGGAATTAATAAACTTACCCGTAACTTCTTTATTATCAAACCGTTGTTTCCAACAGTTTCGGCAAATAATGCATACACACCTATGAATAACTTTGTTGCAAAAATTTTCTGTCCATATACGCACATTCTTAAGACATTCAGAAACAAAGACATATACACACTGAGACACACACACACACACACACACACACACACACACACACACACACAAATCATACATGCATACAGTACATGACACAGGCATCCTGAAAAGTATGCACAAGAACTGGGATGCCCAAAATGTTGTCAACAAGTTCCACATCATACAAAGATTAATCCCTACTTTCTCATCTATAAAAAATGATACTTCCAAAGCCCATAAAGCAGTCTTAGAAATCCATCTTTGCAGACAGAATCCAACCCCATTATCCAAATGATCCCCTAATCCCAAAATAAATATAATTTTCAACAGCTGCAGAGATCAAAAAAAGCAATAAAAAATACTCTGTTTGATCAAAAGATGTAGCAATTGCCGCGATGGAGTTTAACGACACAAATGAGACTATTAACATGATTTATTGGTATCATTTTGTTCCGATTATGTTGTTAAAAGAGTGTTTGAACAATTGAAGCCACCGACGCACAAACATCCATAAAATGTTGATCCAATGAAGACTAGTATGCCCTTAACATGAATCACTCAGATGTTACAAAGGTCTGTGAAAGAAAATATAACAAATGATACAAAATAGTTGACACCATCTTTAAAAAGTTCTGTTTTATTAATGGCAATATACTGAATATTAAATATTATTCATTCATAATGTATTTCTTGAAAGATATCCATAGGCTCAAGGGAAATAGTTTTTGTCCACTTTCTAATAAAATTGGCGCCATCAATTTTTTCTAATCCATTTTTTAACATCCAACTTCAGGTACGTGCTGATTCATTATTAAGTGATTTTTTTTACAATGGGTATTAATTCTTTTAGTCTAAATATGATATCAAGAGAGAACTGAAAATACTACAGTGGAAGCTCATTGAATAGCATGCGTAGTGAGGAAAACCTTGTTTTGCATTTTCTGGTTTCTTTAACTTTACACTTTACCCTAGTTGAGAATACATGTAGTTCGGAGATCTTTATGACCTTTGAGCTATCCCTTCACAAATGCAGTCTATAATCTTGTCTTTTATCCTTTCGAATGCTCTAATTTTTCCCACCAAAATTTAAGAGAAACATTTTGCTACTTTTTATGAATTTTTCTGTAATTTTTTTGATATGGACCAAATGGATATCACATTTTATTAGCTCCAGTTTTTTATCAAAATTTTGGCAAAAATCTGAGGAAACTTGACAGGGCTATATTTTATAAAGACAACAAAAATTGACTTTGGGGCTCAAAGGGTTAATAGTGAACTGAGTGATTTGGATAGCAGACTTTGAGAAGTCTACTGGTGGACACCTAGGTCAGTCAAAAACCTGGTAGTGTTCCTTCATGTTGGAAATCGCTCTTTCTTTCCACAGTTTGAAATGCAGTGCAAGCAGACAATAGCTGAATTTCTGATCATACCTTGCCTAGTTTCATTGCAATTCTTTCCAATTTCCAATTTCACAAATGCTTATGATCAATCCATTTCAACCAAACTTAAAACCTAACATCACAAACAAAAGAAGACTATACGTGTTTTGATATTATACAAATTTCACAAATCAGATTTGAAAGTTAAGCAAAAATTATATCTTTCGAGTTTCAAGTTGTATGTGTGGGGTTGTAACTAAACAAGTGAGAGGGTCTTTTCCATCAGCTGGAGTTTTGGTGTCAGTGGTACACACAGCAAAGGTTTTTGAATGAGGCATAAACAGCCTATAGAATTATGGCACAAAGCTGTATTAGACGTCACTGATCAAGTAATCAGTTTATACCTGCTGTTACTAAGGAAGGTGACGGTCCCAATGGGATAACTCACTTGAAGCATGTACTTACAGTACACCACTCAGTTCTTATAACCAAAATGACAGTATCTATATAGTCGTTGTTCTGGGACTGAAATTATCATATCAAATATGTATATTTGGCTGGTTAGTCTGTTGTGTGTGTGTCTCAATAAAATTACTTGAATCACAGTCTTTCGACGTTTTACTAGCTGTTAAATACTGATGAAATCTACTAGTAATGGTTCATCAGCACTACCTATAAATCCTGTAGTTGGCATGTCTGTTACTTGAAGAATCTGCCAACCTAATACCCGAGGAAGTTATCACAACGTTTGCTGTGTTCACAGCGGTATGACAAACAGGCACACAATTATAGTGACAAAGGTACAGAGAAAGAGGTAGAAAATGGACAGAGTGGATATCCTTGAAGACCACAGCTTCACACTGGTTGTAAGTAGCTGAAATATCCTTTCACTAAAAACTTGTTCGTTTCATCACAAATTGAACAAATCTCAATGAGACCTGCATATGAACCAGTAATTGATTATATATGGTATAAAAGTTAAGTGATATAAATATTGAAATAATGAGCTAACAAGCATTGTGCCATGGATGACAACGAATAATTTACAAGTTACATTTTACATCATTGAAAAGATTGCAATTAATTTTTTCATTCCTGAGATTTGAATGCAAATGTACATATGCTACAAGATAATAATCATGATTGATAATGAACATGCTTTGTACACTGATATATGAGACAGATGTAGCTACAATAATACTTTTAAGAATTTAGGTAGCACCTTGGGGACAGATATTCAGACTGTCAAACTTTGTCAATTCTTTTCTGATCCACCACTTGTGGGAATTCATTTTAAAGCTCTTGGTGTAAAAACGTTTCACCGGTTTAGTTTTTCAAAAATTGTGTTTTTTCTGCATAGAGTTAAGACATGGATGGCAGCCATTTTGAATTTCAAGTATCGGGTAAATCTTGAGTAATTTGTTTCTTAGTACCAAAATTTGCACAGTGACCCCTGATTTTTATTCTTGATTTTGAAAAAGAGTGATCGAAATATTTCTTGAGGAAAGTTTGAGCAACAGTTTAAGTTTCTCATTTTCACGGTGAATACTACTTTAAATCAAACATTCAGCCGGATGTTTCACATGCATAAAGATTTTCAAGCTAATTATAATACAAAAGTTTGCTTTCTTTGTCAAAAGTGTTCACTATACTGTTAGAATTTGAATATGAAATGTAAAGAATGAAATAGTCTACAAAGAAAATGCTGTAAAATGAGAACTGGATTTTGGTTCTTATCAGTTGAAATTTTGAGCTTTCTTTCTCTGTATATGTATCCAGAATCATCTACCCTTTCTGGGTCTAATAAATTTTCTTGAAAGTGCATTGAAATACTGGGTATTTGGTACATTAAAGGTATACAGTCACCTGTAATCTAAATATGCCCATATATGGTCAAAGGGGCATTCCTTGGTATTCAAAATGCCCATGTGAGGGCGCTGTTTTTAAAAAGCGGCCACCCGCTGAAAATCTGTGATTGGTTAGATTTTCTCTTTCCATGGTAACTTTGACAAAATTGGAACAGGTGACAGTATAACATTAACACAGATTGTGGTTAATGTGGTTTACAGGTGACCACTAAATCCCTGTCTGGGCTTAAATTCAATTGTCAATGATAACAATGCACGCCTCAAATACACAGGCTGTATTTACAAGCTGAATACTAGGTTTTTCAATACTGTTAACTGAATACCATAAACCACAAAACTTTCTGAGGAGAAATCAAATCAGAGTGTTAAATTTTTGTCAAAACATAACCTTACTGAGGCTTTCACATTGATTGAGAAATTTTTGGATAAGATTTATCACTACAAATGCATTGTGATCATCACCAGTGAGAGAAATGAGAAATTTTGGTAGCATATATCATGATTGAACAACCGGGATGGACACAAGTTGCTAGCTTAGTATTACTAACTTGCATGACATTGTGACTGTACCTAACATCATTTTGCGCGATTCAACTTAAATATTGAATTAGGCATTTGGCTTTTTTCAAGCTTCAAGCCTTAATAGCCTTGTTCAGGACAACTTCATTGTGTTTGGAGGAAGGCCACAACAAAATAGACAGCAATTATGGTCAATGGCCTGGCTGCCACTCGTAAATAACCAGAATTCATCTTTTCAGCTGCTAGTGGTATGAATCAGAAAAATCCCCAAGCTGTGAAACTTGCTCTTCTGTGCTTGATTTCACCATTACAAGAGATCAACAGTCAGTCCTCATGAATATCATGGCTTCAAGGCACATATGCCAATTCACCACGTTTGCTAGGAGTAAATGGGGCTTAATTTTCAGGCAGTCCTTTTTATTGACAGTTTTTACCCAAAATAGCCTTGTTTTGGTCACTGAGTCTGAAGTCATCACATATTTGCGAGAAAAGAAAGGAAGGACGCGGCTCCCTGAATTATAATTGGTGAATTGTATGCAATTGTGTATAGGGTAAATGAAAAGAACCACTGCTTGAGAAAAAATTCATCCAAACAGATGCATTGATCCCTGATGTCGGATGGGGGACGTTGCTGGCATAACTGTTCGTGTTGTTGTGGCCCGCAACAATAGGTCACTGACCAGCCTTTTCTCGGCAGATTAATATCACCATAGCAACCTGTGTCCTCCACTGAAAAATGATGGCAGATCTTGTATTATGCACGTTAATCCCCACGTTGTCATGACGTACAAACAAAAAGCAAGACTTATGTGTATCTTCAATCTTTTACTTATGTCGGATCGCCAAAAGAAAAGGATATTTTTTTCAGTTTTTTTTTTCTTTCTCTAATTATTTTATATCAAAGCAGCAAAGCTACAAGGAAGGCTGCAAAGGAGAAAAGTGTTTTGGTCAATTTACCGTTATAAAGCCTTCAGTCACTATTGATTTTCTAAATATTGTGTGCCGGTGAAAGAAACACCCATTTTGCGAAGGCTGGGCATTGTCACTTGTCATTAACAGATTTGTACCTGAGTCAGCACACACCGCTATCCTCACAATTGAAATATTTCCATTGCTTAATGGACCAGGGGAGCTGTTGATGGATTAGTGCAAAATGCTCCTTATTTAAATTCTAAGAGATTTAATCCTATTCTATCTGAAATCATGTGGCTGTGTTGGTATCTAGGCAAACATTAAACTCTGGCAACCATTTTATTTATATGACAATACCCTGATAATATATAACTGGGGTTGTTGTTCATCGGTTGCATAAACACCATCTACTGTGCACAACCTGGTTACAGAAGGGACAGATTATGCTAAAATTTCTCTTGATGTTATTTAAATGCAGCCATACTAATAAATTTCCCTAGCAATAAAAAGCCAACCTTTTACCATGCATAAGGACTTGAGTTGTTTACCAAACCCAAGTTTTATATTCTTCAAGTCCGGCTACCCTTTCTTCTGTGTCTACTGACTATAGTTGGACTGATCCTCACAACTTCTACAAACTACAAATTTCCCTATCAAGCGTGCAATCAGAATTTGGAACTAATAGCAGAAATGCACATCCAATATCAGAGCTTCATACTACAACAGTCTCTTTTACTGAGCCTAACTACCTTGACTGGATTCAGACTTCTACTTGATGCAATTTTCAGGTTCAGAAAATTCTGAAAATTGCATTACCGTATCAATACTGTGTCACCACATCTGAACATCAGCTCGACCGATTTTTTATTAAGAAAACAGACAAATCATCTTTATGAGTACAACTAGCATACCGGTACATGATGTACGGAATTGGCTGATCCAGTTTGAATTAATGACGAGACTTTATTAAAGGTATAGCACTCATCCAAGGGAAAAGAAATCAAGATGTCTTCTTCACATACACAAATCTTATCATTCAAGGTCAACTAATGATTGCGCTGTCTGTTTCTTGTGAAATTTGATAATGTTTCAATACTGCACATCTTGGGCAATGCTGTCAATATTGTTACTGTAGTGTTATTTATCCCAAAATGATGACAGTGTCTTTTAATTTAAACTCTAACATTGATACGTCATTATCCGTAGGAAAATTTGCATTTCATTCTTTTACAACCTGTGGTTTACATTTATGACATATTAGTCCAACGAATGATTCTTCTACCTCTCTTTCATCACCATACAAACACATAGCATGATCTGCAGCCACATTGGATTGCGCAACAAAACGTACACTTAAACTTGTGACTTTCAGCAAACTTTCCGTCAATAGAACAGAAAGTGATCCATACATTTTTGAATAATGACCACAGAGAAACAAACACACACACCTAAAACATTAAAGTTTACTATAGATGAGCAGATCTTTTAGTAAGACAGGCAAAGTAACCTTTGAGAAACATGTGCATAGTATAGCTGCACATTGTGTAACAATAAAATGAACAAACAAACAAACACATAAAAACAAACAAACAAACAAAAATATGAAACAGAATCTGACATTAAAGGGCCACTAATGCTAATATTTGATGATTTTGTCACTATTTTGTTGTTCATGTCAACAACAGTTTCTTGTTCTACTCCCCAAGCATGTTGAGATACACAGTATTCACCTTGTCAACTCAGCCTTGTTTACACGCCATTGTTCTTGTTGACAAGTAAATTTAGGTCCAGACTACATTTCAAATGTAAATAAATAACAGTGAATTATCACTATAGCTGCTATGTTGACAAGCAAACAAGTGGGTGTTTCAATATTCTTTCAGGACGAGAATAAGAACTTGCTATTGACTTTAAAAAAAATAATAAAAAAATCAAAAGTTAGCATTTAACTGGCCCTTTAATGTTCAGTTTCTTGAGAGCTATAATTTAGAACATGTTCATGTTTCCTATAAATTTAACCTGAAATAGGAATTTGATGTCAACAAGAGGATAAAGATAGCTGCAATGAGATTTCATGCTGTAAACACCAGATACATGTATGATCACAATATGTGATAGAAACACTGGGCTGATATATTATAGTTGGTCATGATATATATTTCCTTTCATTTTAAATATAGTACACATACATGTACGGTAAAACTCAATGAACATTCATAAATTTTTTTTTTTTACTTTTCTCTGCTTCAAATGACACCCAGTTTATCAAGGAGGTATACAAGTAGAGCTGTCACTTGTTGTAGGTCATATGTTTAGTCTTCTTAAATGCAAATAAACTGATAAACTCTGGTCCAGGTGATTTGACATTCTGTTTGCAGTCCCTTTGGGGTATTGTCATACTGTTGTGCTCCTATTGTTATAACATTATGGCAACTTTGATGTTTGGTCTGTCCTAAACCTCATCAAGATTGATTCAAATCATGACTCACAAAGAACTGTGACACCATTGTACTTTTCATAATGTGTTTGTAATTCTTGTCAACACAAAAAGATGCTCCTACTGTCTGTTCTGTCACGTAATCAAATAATCATTACAGATATAAGTTTTCTATAAAAGTTCCTTGTGATTACACCACCAGTGTTTAAAGGGGCAGG
Organism: Ptychodera flava; assembly: GCF_041260155.1. NCBI lineage: Eukaryota > Metazoa > Hemichordata > Enteropneusta > Ptychoderidae > Ptychodera > Ptychodera flava. The sequence goes on along the minus strand of NC_091934.1, from coordinate 37,467,647 downwards.
TCAATATTCAGTTTATCTAAAAGCAAATTTGTCAACTTAATGAAAATTTCAATGGGAAACAATGGTTTACTACATCATGTATATACTCAATGTCAACAACAACTAATGCAAGAACCAGGGATTGAGGACTGTCCCGTTAACTGTACTATAAGCATCAAGGAATACGTTTTCTTAAACCTATCTGCAAGAATGGTCTCTGTTTCTTTTTTGAATTATACGTCTGTTGAATGCCAGCTCATATGGATTAGCTGAGGTTTGAGCAGGGTATTCACATATCTGCTTAAAGTAATATAATTTATTTTGGATCATGTGGGAAGAAGCACTTTTGAAATTTGGGACAACAGAAAATGAAGAATAAAAAGTTGCCAAGCTGGATATATGCCAACCACATACCGGGGGTACAAGAAGACGTGGATTTGAGGCTATATATAGTTTTCACAGACAATTGCTATTCACAGTGATCTAAAAAAGGCCTACATTATCAGGGTATGGAGAGTACCGTATGTGTAGTCTATCTCTATTGATTGCTCAGAACAGATAAAACTGTTCTTCTACATTCATCTTTGGTAGGTTTGGTTTACAATGCTTCTAGAAATACAGATGGAATGTCTTTTGAAGAGTTGATTTCAAGCTGCTGTATACTATGCTTTAACCATGGGAGTGTAACGTACATCGGAGAGGTCCCACACTAACCCATTTTAAAAGATTTCCATAGAGAAAAGCAAAACACCTCTTTCTCTTAAAAATCGCAAATGATCAGGTTGTGCAAGAGTAAATGGCTTCTTTTTCACCTTTCCGGATAATAGATCACGAAAATTGGTGACCTGAAATGTCAATGTGGCCTCTTCACGTTTAATAAATTGACAGTGTTACACAACGGTGAACACTCTTTGTCTGATTTTCTGTGTATGGTGAAGACACTGGTGAAAAATCAATTATTTGTAAACTCTACTGTCATTTTTCACACTCCTTGAAAAACTCTGTTCACCACAAGAATTGCCCTGTGACAAAGATTGATGTACCGTAGCTTTGACTGATAAAAGCTGTCAGCAGGATGTGTGCAGACCCAGGGCTTGACGTACATCCAATACTTTAGACTCAGTGTGCACACGGTACAGTCAGTTCCTAAGGGTTCAACTTTGTCCAGATGAGCTCAGAATTGGTCAGTATTATTAAGGATGTACAACGGTAATACAATCGAATTGACATCTATATTTGGATGCATTTAGCTTTCACAGAAAAAAACTAGGCTTTCCAAAGTAAAGGCAACTGATATCTTGCATACAGGCAAGTTAAAGTAGGAAATAACATGAATCTTTGATAAATGAAGTACAATTTTACTCTATCTGATTGAAGTAAGATGTTGAGATGGCGATGTGTTACACTTGGTCATCCCCAGAGGCATAGAAAGGCTATCCATGGATAACGACAACAGCGAACCTTGGAACATAGCCATCTCAACATCTTATTTCAATCAGATTGAATTTTACACCAAGCCGTAACACTTTATACAGCTCTACAGGCTCATACACAATGCAAACAAAATCATGATTTCAATTCAGGGTTATTTGGACTCGGTCCAGGTAGTGTTAAAAGCTGTACCCAAAATGAAGTCTGAATAATAATAAGCTGAACAAATCTAAACAAGGGCAGCCTAGGGGACCTACAAACTAAATATTAAAGGTACTGGAAATACCCTCAAACTTCCAGTGAAGCAACTTTTCTTTACAAAAATTACAAAAATCCTCAAACATAGTTGTCATGTTAACAGTGAATCTAAGGTGTCTTTTTTGAAATAGTATGTGATTTTCTTCCGCTATATTTCTCAATCACTGGCCGAAATTAACCCTTTGAGCGCCAAAGTCTATTTTTATCCCCTTTAAAAAATAACCCCAATCAATTTTTCCCAAATTTTTGCCAAAATTTTGAGAAAAATTTACAGCCAATGAAATGTGATGTCCATTTGGTCCAAAATTATCAAAAAGTTACAGAATAATTCATGCAAATTGGTAAAATTTTGCACTTAAATCTTGGCGGGAGAAAATTACAGTACTCAAAGGGTTAAGAAACAAGACTGGATGTTAGTTACAGAAATCTTTTCTGAAGTACAGCTGAACAGAAAGTAAAAGTAATGTATACGTGAGAATTTTGTTACATGACATAAACAACCAACAAAATATTACTGGATAAATTTATCATTCTTCTGTATTTATTTTAAAGAAAATGTGAGGTTGGATATGTGACTGTTAGATAAAAGATATGTTTCCGACAGCACACATATAGGAAAAAAACCTGAAAACTTTGATATATCTTGCTGTTATTGCTTTTTAGTCTAGGCATGAACCAGTCTGAAATTAAACAACACAATCACACCTCAATTGCAAGCAATCAGGACAAACCAATTCAAGAAATGTTCAGAAGCCTTTGCCATTTGAACACAAACAGTGCAAATGGTTTTCCCAGGCAGATGAATGTGAGCAACGCTATGGGCATGAGCAATTTTTTTCTACCCTATTAATTTTAATGGCCGGGAGTTAATACAGGTTTCTTGGCATGTCAAACAGTCAAAAGTACGAACTGCTATGAAGTGAATGAAGGAAGGTTATATTCAGTCGACTAATAAGAAGCGCAGCGCAGTTGTACACAAATTTATTACATTACACTGTAAAGCAAAACTCATGGCTAGCTTGGCTGTAAATTTTTATTATTAACTTGGCAGGTACGAGTACGTGATGTCGCAGAGTTATAGTACACACAAGACATTTGATCAGACCCTCATTACGTGCAGATGTTGGACAGGGTGTCCAAGACTGCTGCAATTAAGTTGTCAAGGTTGAGGTTTCTAAGGGAAAGTCATTGATCTGTGCTTGGAAAACCTGACAAACATCAAAAAACGCTGACATCGTAACTTTGATCCCTATTTTGTGAATTATGGATTTGAAAGGAAGCCATAATCTTTGTCATGCCATTAAAGTGTGTACACAAGAACATGCAGACAAGGGAAAGACTAAATTAAATCTTGATTATTTGTGACAGATTATCATACGTGGTCACACCAACCTAGATTCTACTCTTTCTGTCTTTTCAGATGTTACATTGAGGTTGACAGGTTCATCTACTTTTTGAATAAAACACGTAACAACCTTTGCTGTGATATAAACACGCTAAATAACCTTTCAGTTTTAATGAAATTTGGTTTTACACAGCGCTCAAAGATGTGGTTGCATGGCTGAGCAACTTTTTATCATTCTACAATATTTTTTCCACAGCTTCCTTTTGAGAGTACCGGTATATCATTGAAAATTTGTTTTCAAAGTTATGTAAAATTACAACCCATTTTTGTTTATGAATTTCTTAATATACAGAAGTGGGTTTTATGAACACAGAGCAGACATCATACAGATATAATACTTTAATCAAAATGTGTAGAAACTTCAGATAATCCTCTAACCATATTTTATTTTGCATCTTGGACTTTAAAATTTGGGCAAGATATTCTTCACTGGAAATGTTAACTTGGAGTCTTTAAGTCAAACAAAATACGTTTTTGTAAAAACTTATTTTCTTTTAATATTATTGAAATGCACCTTCAATAATACGCCTCACAAGTTCTACTTTGTCAATGTTACAAACGAAGCAACATGTATCAAATTTATCAAAATTTTAAAGATGAAGGTTTACGGCAGTTGTCTGAAAAAAATGACACAATTATCAGAATTTTAAAATTACACTTCATGTGGAATGTAAAAATTCACCCTGCTCAGGTGTATTTTTCATGATAAACTTTCCCTTAGCGGTTACTCATCAGTCTTTTAAATATGTTTGAATCAGTTCTTGAAATATAATCATTCCTTTTGCTTGTGATAAATAACATTTTTAGATGATGATGAATTCCATGTTTATTAATTTCCTTACAAAATCTCTACTAAATAGTATTTCTATTCTTGTACCTCTCAGGGTTTTCACAGCTAATTGCGGTTGTTGGATCATTACAAGCCCTATGGGAAATGGACAGGAAGCTGTGTCATGGTCGGCTCCTCTCTAAACTATAGGAGACCTATTGTACTGGACATTATGTGCTTTACATTCTCTATAATCCTATTACAAATGCACAATTATGACGTTTCCCATTGGAGGCTGATGTAATTGAAGCATATGACACTGAACGATATGAACATCAAAGCCAATGAGAGATAAAATCCCCAATAAATATAATTCCAGCATGCTACAATCAGAGGTATTTATGAACTTTGTAATGCCATCTAAGTTCAAGGAGATGGCGGTTACAGAAAAGTGGAGCGGCAACTCAAAAATATAACAAAGCAGTTGACAAATTTTACTATTTTATAAATGGTCATAAAGTTCAAGGGTTGCCTGTACTCTGACAACAACTGTCAAATATCGCATAGCTGAGTGATAATGCATTTCAAAAATATCTTGTGACTCATTAGAACCATTTCCCTTCGAGTTTCAAAAAGATTAAATGAACATTTCCCTTAATCTGAATGGGCATGATCAAAAGTCATTGCTTAATGTCTGTAATTTACTCGGCCAGCAGTCCCTGGCAATTTCATTCAATTTACATTTATTCATCTCCTATCTCTTCTATACATGAATGCAGTATTGTATTAAATTTGAAACTGGAGAAGACTTCGGACACTTATTACGTAGTAAATAGAACAATTTCTTGCTTTAAATCAAGAATAATTCTAGTATTACTACTTTTGTATTGCATTGCAATTTATACTAGATTCCATGAAAAGTCTTGCTAAGAATACATGACATTGTACAACCTTAATGGAAAATAAGTTATCTTGAACTCTTTAGGCTGATTCTCTGATAGATTCATGCTAGCGCTGTCTTAGTAAAATCAGCAATCCTCACCTGTTCCTCACACTGGTGTTTGTTGACACTGATTTTATTATGTCATGTTTGTCCCTTGTCCTTCTCTGAAAGTTGTGTCCCATTAATCAATTTGTTCAGATATATTCATAGCTGATAAAAGACCTGCCCCTATAAGCTAGCAATTACAAATTCGTAACTGGCGGATGAATTTGGAAGGCCTCCAAATACATGTTGACACTTATGGATAGAGCAATCTTTTAACCATTGTTTTGAACTCCAAACTGATTTTCAAACAAGGGATAGATCCTGGGCTAGAAAGAGAATAATTAATTTACGATTTAGGAAATCAGTGTGTGTCAACTTTTGAGTGTGAATCTTTGATACACAGTAGCCATTTTGAGTACCTGTATGTTAATCATCTTACTTGTGCATAGTGATTAATTTGCTACACTGTTATTGTTAAGAGAAATCTATTGAAGTGTTCTACCTCAAGTGTCCTCAATCTTTTCACAGATTTATATTTCATAGGGACAAATCCTTGACTTCACTGCACTTCCAACAACATTGTCGCCCATAATTCACAAGCTGGAAGCCTGAAAATTCATTGACAAAGGGACACCGACTAATAGCCAATCGTCACACCGAGCCAGAGTACATTCAAAAGTGCTTTAAAGACCCATTCAAAAGTTACAATTCAACCTGTTAAGAGTGCCATATATCACGTCGACTTGAAAATGCTCGAAAACATATTCATCAGGAAAATAGATGAGTGGGTATATACAGATCTCCCACATCAGAACTTGAAACAGCGCAGCAAGCAAAAATAGTTAAATTTATTCCTTATCTGCACAATATGGTTCATACTGAACAAAATACGTTCTCATCTCTGTAAGTACACGCTTCACTAAGCAATGAAATAACTCGAAAACTCCATTAAGAAGACATCTGCTGTAAACAAATTCTGTTTTTATACATATCTGCAGCATAATGCTATTTTCTCTCTTCCTATTTAGATTTTCTAGTTTAATTTCTCAATTTTACAAATGCTTTTCATTTCTTGGCTTGATGTATCTTTCAATCAGTATATTGGAGCTTTTAAGAAAACAGAACTATTTTAGAAATGAGTTGGCATTATAAAATGAAAATAGCATTTGAAACTTCTTCTGTTTTTTTTTCACAGATTTCAATTTTAAGGTCACATTATTCTCTTATCAAAAACTTGGTAATTCAGATGACAAACAAATTTGCTCGGCCGATGATCAAACAAGAATTTTCAAAATTATGTAAAATTGCAATAAAAGGATGGTACTGTGTCCGGTTGGCTTGGGTTTTATAATAAAACTGTAAGACGATCTGATCAAGTAGCGATACCGCTGTTGGCCAAGTACTTGCCAATATAGGGATATTCCCAGCGGTTTCCTTATGTATATGGGGACTTCGGTGTTCCTAGGTTTATTGCGCCAGCTATAATGTGTGAAAAAATTATTTGGTGTGATTTACATTTATACAAAAGGGAAACAGCATGAATGTCACAATAGTGTGAGAATTTGAAGGTTTCAATGGTTTGAACATTTTTAAGGTGGCATACATCAGAAAGGATGATACAAACACGACCCATACATTATTTGCAGATTTCCACTGTCCCTGATGGTAGCTATTGTTAAACTCAGAATGTACGAAAGAATTACACAAATACCCTGCAACAATAGCCCTGGATAGATTACTTGAAGCTTGAGTTTCTTGGTGGCTTGGGTCACGACTGTATGGACTAACAAATGAAATACAGTGGTCATTGTTGTTTACGTTGTTTGTTTTATTGACATTCTCAGCTGTCAGTATCCTTCAAGCAAACTCCTGACCTGTCTGCAATAATTTAAGGTAGAATGCGCCTCAGGGACAGACTCTCAAACTTTCACAATATTTTTTTTACCTACCACTTGTGGGGGTTCATTTTTATGCTCATGGAGTAAATAAACTTTTCACCAGCTTATTTTTGTAACAATCAAAAAATTTAATATTTTCCCATAGGACTCACACATGAGTGAATTGAACATACAATATACATGAGCATTAAAAAAGAGTTCATTTCCTAACTCCAAAAGCCAACATCCATTACACAACAGGAAGGAAACACTTCTATCAGAAACATTGAAAATGCTGTTCTATACTTCACCTATTGATGACAAAAATTTTTGTCTTTACATGTAAACGAAATTTCCGATACTCCAAATATCAAAGAGATATACCATAACTGCTGTTATACGTGTACATCAATTTTTTTGTTAGAGAAAATACTGGCCTGTAAATAATGGTAAAATTGATTGTCCCTTATGACTAGCAACTGCCAGTTTTATGAAATGCAATATTTTCCATGTCAAACACCATTCTTTAAATGAATTATGTCGTCCTTGACAGCTAAAAGCAAATACATATTTCACAGATTTTTAACGCCATTCTGATAATGTCAGTGTACGGCATATCGTGAGAGAATTGCTCACTTTGTGTTATGTTTACTCTAGGTGTAAATGAGTTCTTATACCTGATAAAAGGATGGCAACCCCAGGGGAGTTAGATTTAATGCTAGGCAGAGTACCATACATTAATGTCAACTTCAAGAATTCATACGGGCTTATTTGAACTTGTAAACTTTGAACTGACAAATGAAAAGGACTCATGAGTTGACAGCAGCACAGTTCAGCTGTGCACTTGTTTCTGTACATGTATTGGTATCTTCTGAAATGCAAATTTATTCAAATTGCTTTTCATATGCAAATGTATTCAAAACTGCATCTAAAAGGATACAGATTATGATTTTCAAGGCTCTTTTTTTACAATTTCCTTGTCACTGCACCCTTTTAACAGTGACAAGTATACGCTCTAACAAGCATATATGATAATTTATCTATTATGAGCACAATTCATTCTTCAACCCATATATTCTGAGGCTATACTGGATTGGAAGTGCAATGATTCATTCCAATATTGCAACAACGTGTTCATGATTTTGATACAGATTTACAGAATTAAATACACTGAGCCTCATATTGTCACTACACTGGGTATCTGCAGCCTACATAACTTTTAACTTTCCGATCATCAACATTCCCTTTTTATCCTAACAAAACTCCTAGCCTAAGTTTATTTAAGATCTTCTTCTGGTGAGCACTAAAGATTGTACACCGTATACAATTGCTGACTTGTAAAAATCAAAACATTTATTCTCGTTTATGAATTTTTTAGAAAAAAAATCCATTAAATTAAAGGTAAAATGCGCCTGGGGGGACAGGGACAGATATTCAGACTCTATAATTTGTACAATTCTCCTTTGGCCTACCACTTGTGAGGGCTCATCTAAAGTTCACAGAAATCCAAAATTTTACTTTTCCCCATAGATTTAACTTTTTCTGGTGTTGGGTGCTTGATTACAGTACCTGAGTATTGAAAATGCTGTCATTAACTACTGAAAAGCCGGAATACCTGGAAAGCTTCTGGCAATTTACAGCATCAGCATTATATAATACAGGATTTGAAGAGCATCATTTTTATCAATATGTATGCAAACGAAGAGACATTTTTCACAACATTTCTTTTTCCATCAGTACGGTAGGAATTACTGGTATATACTGGCCACATATATAACAACTGACAGTTCAGTCAATCTTTTCTCCTTATCTCCGGAGGAAGCTATTAAAATCCACACAACTTAATTTCTATCCTTAGGTGAAATCTAAATAATGAAAGGAATTCTGGAATATACTTAAACTGCCTCTTATATATGTCAGCAACCATTGGATTTTGATTATCATGTGTACTTTTCGGTTCATCTGCACTTTCAGTGTCTGGTTGCTACAATGGGATTTAACAGGTTGTAATATTACTCTGTGCGTGTGTATGCGTGTGTTTGTGTGTGTGTGTGTGTGTATGTGTGTGTGTGTGTATAATATATACATATACATATATATATATATATATATATATATATATATATATATATATATATATATATATATATATATATATATTGTTAATATCATGTTGGTTGTTAATAGCCACAATTTGACAAATATGTTTTGCATACTAATGACTGTCCAAAAAAATGCACCACAGTTCATGTCACCATGGCTATAGTCTCCCACATGACACCACAATGGTTGTATCACATATTTTTTATATGTTTCAGCTCTCAAATTATCTGAGTTTGTTAACCTATGATAAGTACATGATGCATACAACTACAGTATACTCACCAATTACATCTGTATTTACTGGCTCAAGATGAACTACTTTGGTATTAAAACGCACTGGATTGGAAAGTAAAGGTGGCCAAATTGGAGAACAATTTTGTGCTATTAGTTGCATGGTCTATTTGGTTCTGAAACAAAATTAGCTAAAACCTAGTTTCACAACTGAAATGATGCTACGTAACTGATCTGAGGGCTAAATATATTACCTTGAGAGCATGACTAACAAGAAATTTTCCGGATGTGGTAATATCATGTGGTTTTAAAGGTGATGCCTCTGAAATCTTGGAATGGCAATATAATATCCCTGAAATTCCATTTTCTTCAAACATGAGTGGAAGCCATAAATATTATTGAGCAATTACCCTGTTTACAACTGAACATGCATTTGTGTACACTTTTTGATCACAAGATAAATTTGGATATTTTTTGAGTTTTTATAATGATAACAAAAAAACATGCATTAATTTGGGAAAGTTTTGTAAAGTTTATCTTGTAGGATAGAAACCTAACTGTGAATACAAAAAATATGAGATGAGAGCCAGAGTTACATATTGACAAAGAAGTAGCTTTTATTACCAACTGAAATAGCCAATTTCCAGAACACCAGCATTGTTCCATCACTTATGATATCCATCTCATAATATCCGTTCAATCAACTAAATTTTGGAACGGCTCACGATAATATTGTCCAAACTTAACACAGAAAAATTTTACTTTTATTTTATTGTGAAAGTATTTGTGCCAATCAATGGGTGTTTGTCTGCACACAAAATACTACACTGAGCCACTTGTGAATGGACAATCTTGATGGATCTCCCGTTGGTTGAGATTTCATGATACGCGCTCAGGGTGCATTGTACCAGCAAATCTGAAAGCTTTCTAATCACACCAAACCTTTCAACGTCGAAAACGATGATAACATTCACGTCAATCAGCCGCAGGGGAAAACTTGAAAGCAAGGATCTGTACTTCACACAGGTCAGAGGTCAATGGAAAGGTCATGGATCAGGAGGAGGAGTCCCACCCAGGCACTTGCATCATTAAGGACTACACTGTGGAAGGACAAAACTTCACATGCAAGCTTTGCAGAAAATGTAAAGAAATTACCGCTCCTTTGTTGAGGTAAATTAAAATTTCTATAAAGATCTAGTTAAAATCAGTGCTTTAGAAAATCTCACAAAAACCAAAGTTTTTCAATCATGTTGGAATTTCAAAGTGCCATATTAATCAAATTTTAAACTTCACAAAATGAATATACAGCAATCACAGCAGAAGTCATACTTTTCCTTATTTGATAATCATTTCAGAGTGAATTTTATGTTTATAGTGGAATGTATGTGACACTTTCTGTCAGATTATCAGGTGTTTTTTATTACTGATGCTAAAGATGATTGATGGAAACTAATGGTATTAAAATGCATCACCGGTCCCGGAGGAAACATCAACACTCTGGCAGATTTCTGTCTAGATTTCTCACTTGATAACAGCAACATGTCTCTGATTTCTCTTATGTCAACTGAATTCTTCTCATTGTGGGTGCCTGCTAGTACCATAAATCAATGCATTTTACAGGGGCTGAGAAGGGTAGGAGAAACCTACTTACATATATTTGCACCTTTTTTCCTTGCATTCTGAGAAAACTTGATTAGGGCAAACTGAGACTGCTTAGCATACACCATATAATGTTTCAATTCTCACTCACAGGCTTATTATTTATATATATATATATATATATATATATATATATATATATATATATATATATATATATATATATATATATATGGTTCTTCAGAGCTCTTTTCCCTGAAAAGGTAAATTATCCTTTCCTTGTTTTGAAACAGAATTGGTTTAACCTGTTCACCCCTCATTTCCTGTTAAGAGGTCTGCAATCATCATTGATAACAATGGGTTTGGGTCAAACCATAGTAGTGACAGGGTTGATATTGGCATTGGCACACACCCACTAGTATGCTAACATTTCCAGGCCTCCATGCATGGTAGCTGTTTGTTTGGTTTGTTTGTGATTTTCTGAGATTGGTACAACCTGCTATGTACTGGGAATGTTGGGAGAAAATAAGTGGCATACTGAAAAGACTCGAACAAGATGTTCAAAATTGATACAAAAAGGTCAAATTCTGCATAAATTTTTATGAAAAGTATTTACCCGAGCCATTCCTCAGATTTTCTGTTTTAAATTTTGAAGTGATTCCCACAGGCAGCTCTACAATGTGTAAACTGCTAAATGTTTTGTCGAAAATTACCTGTGAAACGACTATAAAATTGGTTAGAGTCTGTAGAAGTTATAGATTTCACATGGTCCAAAGATTAATGTAGGTTATCGTATCAGCATCTTTTAGGTTCAATCCTCAAGAGGTATGAGTAGTAGGAAAGAACCATTCTAGAAGTAACATTTCAAAACCACTCAGGGCTCAAGAGTGCACTTAGATGACCCCATGTTATCTTTCTCAAAGGTCAACCATCTGGGGTATTTTCTTTTAGCTTCGTTCTACTTTTTCATCCACAGAGACAGGGTTTTTTGAAGTGCTTTAGAATCTGCGCTCCCTTTCATGGACAGAAGTTTGCCATTATTAACTCAGAATACATATTTTGAATTTCAAATATTATGACGATGGTATATGAATTTTTAAAAATTTAATATCAAACCGCGACAGTCTGAATTTTGCCCCGTAAATCAACAGCCACCTAGGGGAATTGATCTTTGAGAAAATAGGAACTGTAATTTTATGTCACAATAATTTATTGTTAGAGTTTAAAAGTTGAACATTCTTTTGTCATGACGACTGCTGAATCTGTTATTTTCTTCATTTTACTGACATGTAGGTGGTATTTTGGATTTCTGTGTCACTTGTGGGAGCCCATTGTTATCCACTGTTTCAGGATTTTACACATGTAAACTTCGTACTGCATATAAATTACAATTGAACAATTACAAGCTATAATCGCTCCCACATCTATAACACCCTCCACCACCATCTAGGAAAAGGTACCAGAGATATTCAGCATGTATAACTGTAACCAACTAGATCTTTCAAAATACAGTACGTATATACACGTATGTATATGTGTGTATGTTTGTGTCTTAATTAAAATGACATTTTTATTACTGATGCACATAAAGAGCACTGGACCAATCACTGACCAGTTTATATATAAAATCTGCATAATGATAGAAGAAGCTTTTTGATTGCTTAAATATTTGTTTGTTTTCAAAGGAAGCATTTGCAAGATGTATCAGAAATTTGAGATAAAGTTAACTGAGATTTATCGATAGCAGCAAAAATCCTTGATATCAAAGGATTACTTTTCTATTTATTGATCAATATTGGAGGATTCCCTGCAGGATATTAATTTAAAAGTCGAAATCAGGAGTTCTTCAGCTGGGACCTGGTAAGCCATTTACCATTCCAGCTTTGGAAACTTGTTTTGCGATTGAAGGTAATACTCAGTGAAGTGGATCACGCTGAACCTTGAGAGAGAATATTGACATATTTGAAACAGCAAAGATAGTAATCTACTCTCAATTTACAGATATCCTTAATGACATAGCCTTGTAGTTTGTTCCTAAAGCAGTCCTCCTTAACCACGGAAACAACATTCTCTGGGCTATGCTAATATCAGAATTGACAGCTACAAAGGTTTTGCTTCTTGGCAACAGAATGCCATCATTGCAGAAATCTCTAACCATTTAACACAGAGGATATTTCCCATTCACGGCAGTTGTCACGGTGACTGCCATTAGCAAAGCCATCTGATCAAGGGTATTACAGTTTACCAATAAATATTACCTGGAGCTGCACTGTAGTCAAAGTTATATTCAGCATGAAGGCCTTTCTGATCTCTGATTGCAGGAAGACATTGGTATTTTACAAGCCATTGGATAACCATCAGATCCATTCTGGATAAGAGGTTGGGTCAACATCATTTTGTGTTACTTTGGTGAATGATAGAATATCGTCAAGGATACCGTTTGATACTTGAACCTGACCACTTGGCAGATCAGATAGAAAGCCAATTTGGTGATTAGAGAGATACCTGTTGATTTCTACACTAGGTTTGGCCCTCATTCAAAGTACCTAACAAGTCAAGGTGTCAACATTGCAAAGTGGACACTTCTTTTTAATCGCCAAATTAATCGTATCTATGATGTACATTGTGTCTGGGTACATTAACCATCACCTAGCAATGTTTTCAATACTGTATCTCCTAAAGACCAATGGAATATCAGAAATTGATGCAGTCCCTTTCTCCAGTGCAATGTATAGATGGTAATAATATATAGACACTATACTACTATCAGTTCAAAGGGACATATAAATACTAGACTACTACATGTATGTTCAAAATATAGGTATATTGTTCAAAATACAGGTATAGACTACCATACTTATGGTTCAAAATGGATATAGATACTAGACTATGATTAGCTCAAAATGGACATAGAGATTATACTAGACTATCATTAGTTCACAATGGATGTATGAATACTTGTCTATTTTTTATTCAACATGGACATATAGATACTAGACAACGATTGTTTCAAAGTGGATATATACATACTAGACTACCATTATTTCAAAATGGAAGTATAGATACTAGATTAATGTCAGTCCAAAATGTTTGTACAGATACTAAATTACTATTGGACTTAATGAACAGATTCCATGAAAACGGCAAAAACCAGTAAGCAAGAGTGGCAGTCTAGATATTCACAGTGCCTGACTCAATTCAACTATAGAGCCACTGCATTATCACTTGCAGTGCTTTCACCAACCACGCCCGACTTTTCTGTATACAGTCTAACAAGGCTGATGAAACAACTACGTTTCAAATTGCATTCATCCCACCTATTCTGTAAACAAGCCCAACCACAGTGACATTGTGAAATAGTGAAGTGAAGCATCTAAAAGTAATTGGGGAGTTAATATGGTTTTATATGAGAGAAAGAATTGACGTTGTCACAGCTGAGACAGCATCAAGTCCTTGCAAAGTCTATTATCGAGAAACATCAGAGTTCAAATGCTTCTGGTTGTAAACAAAGTACCTCTTACCCGAGCAGTGAGTGGCAACCACTTCTAGCTTGTATCTATCATCAGGTGTGTTCTCTTCCAGTTTGGGTGATATGTTCACGATATTGCCCTTTGTATTGTATAGTTTGAGGATGTCATTGGGACCAGCTTCTGCCGCCGCTCGGAAACAATCTGCAATGAGAATAAAATAATGTGATGAAAATAATTCAATAAATGTATGACAATTATCATCATCATCATCATCATGATTATCATCGTTATCATTAAAAGTGCAAAACGTTATGCACCTCCAGATTAATACTAAATTTTAATAACTTTATCTGAGAACAAGAACACCCTACAATGAACTTTGTCAGTAATTTTGTTCAACAGCTTTCCTTATCATGAGAAACAAACTGATTTCTTCAAGTCAAAGTCTATACAAACCAGATATGAACTGAAAATGCTCACCCGTTTCATTATATATTGCAGTTATGTGTAAATTTGAACCTTTGCCACTTGTTTGCAACTTCATCGAAAGTGTTATGATCAACATAATGAATAATATTCACCACAGATTAATTCTAAATCCAAGTATATATCCCCAATCAGGAAAGTTCATTAGAATATGCAAATTAGGAATTGACTGAAATGTTCTCATTAAATATGGAAATTAGGAATTGGCTTAAGTAAAACTGTTAAATGACTTTCAATTATGTCGTATCATAGTATCTTTAATGTACAAAGCAATTCATCAACTTTGGTCTAGTCAACACAGATAAATATCCTTAATTAGGAAATTTCATTAAATTTGCAAGTAAGGAATTGGCTAAAGTAAAAATGCTTAATGACTTTCAATGTTGTATCATAGTATCTTCAATATAGGGTATATAGCAAGATTCATCAACTTTGGTCGATTCTATTCAGATATATATCCCTAATTAGTGAAGTTCATTAAATATGTAAATAAGGAATTGGCTGAAGAAAAAACGCTTGATGATTTTCAATAATGTTATATCATAGTATCTTTAATGTACATAGCAAGTTTCATCAATTTTGGTCAAGTCCATTGAAATAAATATCCTTAATTTCAAAAGTTCATTTAATTTGCAAATTATGAGTTTGATGAAGTAAAAATGCTGGATGACTTTCAGTAATGTTAAATCATATTATCTTCAATATACATACCAAGTTTTGTCAATTTTAATCAAGTCAAGTCAGATATATATCCCTAATTAGGAAAGTTCATTAAATATGCAAATTATCCATTATCTTTTATGTCACCCCTTAATATCTTTCACGGCTGATATATCTTGGTGTGATCAACATTTGTAGCAAATCTCATCAAATTGTGTGCAGTCGTTGTCAATATATATCCGTTTTTTTCTAAACTCATTAATTATGCAAATGAGCAAAAAGTAAGCAAGCCGCACCCACCAAAAACTAAATAGTTTTTGGTGGGTGCGGCTTGCTTACTTTTTGCTCATTTGCATAATTAATGATTTTTGGAAAAAAACGGATATATATTGACAACGACTGCACACAATTTGATGAGATTTGCTACAAATGTTGATCACACCAAGATATATCAGCTGTGAAAGATATTGAGGGGTGACATAAAAGATAATGGATCAGTTCTTGCCATTTGCAAACTGAATCTATGTACCAGATTTGATTCTGATCTGATGAGCCGTTTTTTAAATATCGAGCAGACAGACAGACAGACACACAGACACACAGACAGACAGACATCGCTGCGATATATGCTCACGTGTGTGAAGACGTGAGCAAAAAATACAATGGGAACTAATATACTTTAGGGGGAGGCAGGGGAATGGAAAGAGTCTAGATGGAGGATGCAACACTTTATTGCCAAGCCAGGAGGCTCCATCTGTAATATCACCATCAAATTATATCGCTGGTTTGGATTATACCCACAGGACAATACTGAGTGTTCTTGATTTCTTATTAGATGTAAATGTGACATTATAAAGATTCGTCATCCTCTAATCAGGGTGATTATACATCATTAATACAAATTAATCTGGAATAATTATGATGGCCTAGATTTAAAATATATGCAGGGAAAAACATTCAGTTAGTATGCAAAGGAAAAGCAACACAGCTATACACGAGAAATGGCAAGTTTCAGGGTTGCAACTAAACTAATATACAGAGCGCATTTGTTATGTGGACTGAAGGCGATTACACTCTAATATTGCAATCTTCACCTTTCATTTTGAGACTCTGAGGCAAAAAGGTTGTTTAATGGCTGGCCGTTCTGCTTTGAGATACAGGTAACCAGAATTAATGCCTTAAGCTCAACATTTCTATTTATTTTGGATTGCTGGGATCTTCAAGGTTCAGTGACACACCAAGGTTAACAAGTTTTCCATGATGGAGCTCATTTCCTGTCAAATCCCCATTATCCAGGCACCAAAAACAATTTATGCTGATGGCACTGTACGTTGATGGCTTCCTACCCCGAGATTAGAGTCAGCAATATGTGAAAATGTACTTCAGAACAAGTAGGAAATATTCAGAAATCTCATATGGTCTGTGACTGCCTGGATCCTACAATGGTCCCTTTGTGGAGAGGGACTCTCGGATTCTCTATGTTCGCTTTCAGTCACATCCATTGGTAATCACTTTGTCTGTAATGGGCTCATTTCCCGTTCAATTCCCAACATCCTCCGTTACATAAAAAAAAATATTGGCCAAGGAAACTGTTACACTCCATAGGACCTTGACAAGCACACGGTCGCTGGGGATTGCATGAATAAGACTTTTTTATAGAAGGGAAATGGTAACACATCCGGCATCATGAAAACAATGAAGTTCATCACAGTTGCAATTGTTTCAATGCTTCCCACAGCACACACTACAATTATTCATTCTGTACTCATTTATTGATGTTTATTCTTCATCTCGAGAAAACTTTGCTAAAATGTAACTTGAAAAAAATAATGGCCATTTCAATTTCATTTATGCATATGCATTGTAAAATTAAGATAACTGCTCAAAAAAATTGAAATATTTATTTTTTCAATTAGTAATATTCAGCTGATGTGAATTACCGGTGTAAAGTGACCCAAATTTTAAATTGACAGCTTAGCTTCTTAAGCGCAAAAATTTACATCTAAACCCAAAGTGCAAATGATTCTACAAGGGTGTGGCTGTTAGCTTCTTTGAGGAAACCTGAACAAAAGTTGAAACTTCCTATCTTTGACATTGCACAGAGAATTGTTTTCTTCAGTGAAACTCCACACAGACAAATATGATTGTATAATCATTTAATTCAACAGAGTAAATCTCTCTCTCTTTCTCTGCACAGGCAGTTATGATGATTTCTGGTGGTGAAACAAAATCTCCCTTATTTGTTAGGGATTTCGGATGATAAAACATATGCAAATCATTGAGTTTAGAGTTGTGCATATTTGGACTAAACGGACCATGGTTACGCATGGAAACTATGTATCTTCATGACATGATATTCAACATTCCAATTTTCAGAATTCACTCACAGACCTGTCAAACTTCACAAAAACCTATATCATCAATTTATCAGGTTTGGGGGAATTGAAACCATGAAATTGTCTTTGGATCTTTGCAAACTTTTATTTATAGGAGGGGTAGAGGTCAAATGCACTAACTTATGTTTACTGTGTGCCATGTTTAAATTATTCATGGTCCCTAAGGTTCCAAAATGGATACTCCATAATGAACAATAAAAGTTATTGCAGTAATGACTAATATCAAGCAATATATTATTCTTTGTATACACGGTATTTAACTTACTGGCGTCAGCTTCACTTGGTGAGACTCAAGTATTAAATCAGAAATCTCTCTTTCATGTTCTATTGAATTTTTTTCTGATATAGCCCGAAGCAAATGTCCAGGTAACACAATAAAGCAATGGTAGGGAAGTCCCATTAATGGATTTCAATAAAGCAATGTAGCTGACAGAATTGAATCAGAGATTTCTATTGTCAGAGGCGCTTTTGTCCCCACCGGCAATACATCTTTCCAGTCATCATTAAAGCCAAGTTCGGTATACTTCTCTGCTTTTAAGAAATGTTAACATTGAGCAAAAAAAGTGGGAGGCTGAGAGGTTGTGAAACATAGTCTACGAGGAGGCCCTTTTGGAAAATTACACTAGTGTAACAACGAAAGGAAAAATTATATGAGCCCATTTAACTGGTATATGTAAACAATTTATGAAAAGTAAACTAAATTTTATATATTTTTAATGACTTTATTGACAGCAATAAATTATGTTGACTAAATGTTTACATTTCTTGGTTGCTGGGACAATTTATGACATACCCTTCACATACTTTTAACCATTAAATGGCAGTGGGGATAAAAACACCGGCTGAAAGCGGAGACTTATAAGACACAGATTATATGTTACTTGGAGGTAACCTGATCTGCTGCATTGAACCTAATACAACTATTTCATAATAGATTGCATGTTGTTGGTACATAGTACAGTACTTGTTACATGATTTACCCCTTGAGTTGAAACAGAGAGTGAAACTGAGTAAAGCTATACCACAAGGACCTCTGGTTCCTAATGTGTTTGTTGTTGTTTTATGTATGTTGTTTATTACCTTTGTACGATTATTTCCATATGTGATAAAGAACCATAAAAGAGTTGTATTTGTATTCATGTTTGTCAATAACAAGCAGTGTTTATTTGGCTTTCTTTGTTTATTTGTTTGTTTACAAGTATAATCCATAAATGCTACTTTCAAAGCAAATACAATCCCACATATTTAAATAATAACACATGAGAGCAAGGGCAATATCACGATTTTTTGCCTGCCCTCGGGCTGGTGGTCATGATCGAAATACTGATGATGCCCTCGCCTACGGCTCGGGCATCATCAGTATTTCGATCATGACCACCATCCCTTGGGCAGGCAATAAATCGTGATATTGCCCTCGCTCTCATGTGTTATTATTTTTATTACACCGAACAAGCAAACATGCAAAGAAACAAAAACACAAAGACTTCTTCGAGTACAGTTCGCCTTCTGAGTCCGGACCTCAGCGTAAAATGTTGTCAGTGCCGAGTCTAGGGTTGCCGCTAAAGTTTGCCGATCTCCTCGGTGGCGTATCCAACTTTGTTGCTTGC